>NW_027461868.1:115000-415000 GCF_050947455.1 Rhinoderma darwinii
GGGTGTTTCATGCCTAAATCCTTTTTCTTCTGTTCTTGACCCTACAAATATAGAAGATCACCTCTTTTTTTTTTTTTACCTTACAATGATTAGCAGGTTTCCCAAGAATAACTTTCTTCTTTGAGTCCCAAGATCTGGTGGAATTTTTTTTTTACAAGCATCAAGGGTATGTTTTTTTTTCTTTTTTAATAAAACGGGGAGTGACTTTGGACAAAGGCCTGCCCATTATATTCCGGCAGTGTCTATTAAAGCAATTACCTATAGTTAACTTTAAATTTAGGGATTAACACTAGAGATGAGCGAACCGGGACAACCGAACCTGGTTTCGGTCTGAACTTCCGGAAAAATTCGGTTCGCAGCGAATCCGAACTTCACCGGGTTCGGCCGAACCCGTTTTGACCGAACCCGGCTACATTTTGGCGCCTGCCACATGTTACATCTAAAATGGAGGATTTCACAAGATCACCTGACATCAGGCTACCCCATAATGCCTTGCAAACGGCTCTCCCAGCCAATCGGGAGGCAGCATAGGGGCGGGCTCAAGCCTGCAATAAAAGTCTATGCACGGAGCTCAGCGGCCATTTTACAGACAGGAGCTGTAGGGATAGCATCTCTGTGCAGTAAGGGAAAGCTTTAGGAATGTAAAAGGCAGGAATTCAGAAATCGAAGGGGCTCATCCACTACTCACTACTCAGCCAGTGTGTGAATACGCTTTTATAAGGGGCTCATCCCCGTTGCATCCAACTTGCAATACAGGCAGGCTTTGTAGTACTACAACGCCCAGCATTCCCTGAGTCCGTGCACAGTGGCTGATAGAAATTCTCATTCATTGCCATTTGCCAAGCCAGTGTGTGAATACGCTTTTAGAAGGGGCTCATCCCCGGCCGTTAACATAACAAACAAATAACAATCCAACTTGCAATACAGGCAGCCTTTGTAGTAGACGTAGTACTACAACGCCCAGCATTCCCTGAGTGCACCACGGCGTGGCTGATAGAAATTCTCATTCATTGCCATTTGCCAAGCCAGTGTCAGTGTGTGAATACGCTTTTAGAAGGGGCTCATCTCCCGGGTTTTGATTCAACTTGCTGCACCCCAGCAGTGAAATGTCTGGTAAAAAAAAGGTTGTGAAAGGACGGGGTAGAGGAAAAAACACCCATGCCATGTCCTCTTCCAGTCCAAATGTTGGATCTGTTGGTGCCAGACCCAGTACCAGCATTTGTGGCACAAGACATGTGCCCAGTTGCACTAGTAGCAGCAGCCATGTGCCTGCTGGTAGTAGTAGCAGTATCAGCAAGCCAGACTTGTCCATCTCCTCTGGTGGGCGGGTTACTTTAGACAATACAGCCATTGTGGACTGGTTGGCTGGCTCGCCGTCATCTCAGCAGGAAGACTCTGACGATCTGGCTTCAAGCCAGGTTTCGTTGGATTCCAGATCCTCTACAGTTCCTTGGCACGGTGACAGTAGTAATATAGGTATTTCTAGCGTTTCCATTCCATCATCTATGTCTTCGATCCCCCTTCCTAGCGGGAAGCCATCTTTCCTGAAAGTCCTAAGAGACATCTCCTCGGGTGCGAAGGAAGATACTGAACAACATAGTGATGATGATGATTTGTTTTCCGCGAGTCAGCCAACCGAGTGTGTTGCGGCGGTGGTGGAGATGGAAGCGGTGTCCGAGACGCATAGCTGTGGTAGTGGGGGTGTTGGTGGTAGCCGTGGTGGCAGACGCAGTAATGAGGGGGGGCATGGAGCCCGCCATGATGTCACATCACATTCACAACACAGTGACAGAAGTGGCGAGGATGATGAGGAAGGCTATGATGATGATGTTGTTTTAGACAGGACGTGGGAACCAGGTGACGAGGTGATGACGGCGTCAGAGGAGGAGGGTAGTAGTGGCGGCACTGGCCGTGATAAACAGCCAAGCCGAGGTAGGGGCAGAAGTCAATCTGCCAAACGTTGCAGCGGTAGGGTCAGCTCAGGAGCTGGTGACGGCGACACTGATGCTGGTGTAGGCTCCCGAAAAAAGCCTGCCAGACAAGGGGCAAGCTCGGGTGGTGGTGGTGGTGGTGTTGGTGGTGGACGTGGTACTACCTCTTTACGGTACTCTGCCGTGTGGCAATTTTTCTGTACCTTCCCGGAGGACGAAAACATGGCACAGTGCCGTATCTGCAAGCAGAAAGTAAGGCGTGGGCAGGGCAGCAACGTAGGAACTACCGCTCTACGTAAACACATGGAGCGGCATCACAAGGCCATGTTGGACAATCGACATGCCCCACCATCATCATGTACATCTAATGAAGACCCCTCTGCCGCTGCTGCTGCTCCGAGTCCCTGTCATCTAAGTAGTAGCCAGGCCTTATCCACCATGTCGTTGTCATCATCATCACTGTCATCTAGTGCTCCTCCTACGTCCCGTCAGTTATCCATTACGGAATCGTTGTCCAATAAGCAACAATATATACCCAGTCATCCACTTGTCGTGCGGCTTAATTCACACCTGGCTAAGTTGTTGGTGGTGCAGTCGCTGCCGTACCACCTGGTCGACTCCGCCGGCTTCAAGCAATTGATGGCGTGCGCTCAGTCTAGGTGGTGAATACCTAGCCGACAATACTTCTCAAAAACAGCTGTCCCTGCCTTGCACAAGCACGTGGAGGAAAAGGTGTGCCAGTCCTTGCAATTATCTGTGTGCAGCAGGGTACATGCCACCGTCGACACGTGGAGCAGCAACTATGGGCAGGGACAGTACATGTCTTTCACGGCCCACTGGGTCAATATTTTGCAGTCCGATGCACCACCGCAGCAATGCCAGGCATTACCACCTCCACGCTTGTATCTTTCTGGTTCAACTCTGGCGCCTACCATCCTCCTCCTCCTACTCCTCCTCCTCCTCCTTGCCCTCCTCAATGGAGGTCTTCCCGTCCCCGACAGGACACAGCGTATCTTCCACTCTTCCTCCCTCCTCTTTTCATAGGTGCAAGGTGAAGCGCCACAACGCTGTCTTACACCTGCTGAGCCTGGGCGAGAAAAGCCACACAAGGCAGGAGCTGCTGCTGTGCATCAAGGAGGAAATCACACGCTGGCTGTCTCCTCTGAAACTCACACTGGGCAATGTTGTCTCTGATAACGGGAAGAACGTTGTGGCTGCACTGCGTCTAGGTCACCTGACACACACTCCTTGCATGGCACATGTGATCAATCTGGTCATAACACGCTTCTTAAAGTCATATGTTGGTTTGAAGGGTGCGCTGGCCATGTCCAGGAGGGTTTGCGTTCGCTTTAGACGTTCGTATACATTTAAGCACGCCCTCCTGGACTTGCAGCGTCAAAACAATCTCCCAGAACACAGCCTGATTTGCGACGTTCCAACATGCTGGAATTCCACCCTGCACATGTTGGACCGTCTGTACGAACAGCGGAAAGCTGTGAATGATTTCCTAATGCAGCAGACGGGCAGCGTTTGGAGCCAGTGTAATTTCGAGCTCAGGCACTGGCAGCTGGTTAGAGACGCATGTCGCGTTTTGAGGCCCTTTGAAGAGGCCACACGATTTGTGAGCCGTGACGCTAGCGGAATGAACGATGTTATGCCGCTGATATTCATTATGGAGCAAACGCTCACAGCGATGATTCAGCAAAGGATGGAGGAAGGATCACATCTGGCTATGGATGTTGAGGAGGAGGATGAGGATGAGGAAACAGGACCTGAAGAGGAGCTGGATTTGGAGATGGAATCACACGAAGGGATAGGGGATGAGGCAGCAGCACAACATGACAGTGATGGTGGTGATGACGAGTCTGACGACGACCTTGATGATGGACAACCATGGCAGTATGGGGCGGAGATGGAACCAACCGGGCCCTCTGAAAGGCTGGCCAGGATGGCGAGCTGTATGCTTCGTTACTTGCGCGCTGACTGTCGTATTGTTAGCATGAAGCAAAGAGATGAGTACTGGATAGCCACACTTTTAGACCCTCGGTATAAAGCCAGAATGGGGGAGTTTTTTGTGCCTTCCGAGAGGGAGGCAAAATTGGCTTATTATCGAGAGAAGCTATGCAGCCAGCTTGTCACGGCTTTCAAACGGCAAACACCTGCTGCAAGCATGTCTGACCGGGGGGCCACTCTCCGCTCCCCACTGTCTCATCGTTCCACCGCCTCTGGCAGAGCTACCTCTGCAATAGGCGGCAGCAGCGGCAGCAGCAGCAGCAGCAGCCAATTCAGTTTGGAAAATATGATGACAACATTTTTACATCCAATACCCCGACCTGACACACATCGTAGTCACCAAAGGGATGTTCACCATCACCAGGTGCAGCACCTAAACAACCAGGTTCACTCGTACCTGGACTGTGCCCTTTCTCCGTCAGAAATGCTGATCCCAGACCCCATGGACTTCTGGGTCAGCAGATTGGATCATTGGCAAGAACTGGCCCAGTTTGCCATGGGTGTACTGTCTGGTCCACCCTCCAGTGTAGCGTCAGAGAGGGTATTCAGCGCGGCAGGGGGCTTCGTCACCCCTAAGCGAACAAGATTGTCCGCCAACAGCTTGGAAAATCTCACGTTTCTGAAAATGAATCAAGCGTGGATCGGTGAGGATTTTAAAACCCCTGTGCCTGATGCCACTGATTAGATCTGACATTGTTGCTGCTGCAGCTGCCGCCTGCTACTGCCACCTGCTACTACAGGATTCTGTCCTGTCCACTCATTTTTTAATGTGCCGCTGTTGGTGCTGCTACTACTTCTACCACCAATCCACCCCCAGTGCCGTCTGCTACAAGCAGGCCTGCCCCACCAGAGGGCTTTGTCCTGTGACTGTCGTCCAGTCTCTTTTTTTAATGTGCTGCTACTACTACTACCAGTCTACCACCCTTGCTGTCTGTGTTGGCTACCTCTACTACCACCAATACACCTCCACTGCCGCCCCTCTGCTACAAGCAGGCCTGAGGCCTGCCCCACCACAGGGCTTTGTCCTGTGACTGTCGTCCAGTCTCTTTTTTTAATGTGCTGCTACTACTACTACCAGTCTACCACCCTTGCTGTCTGTGTTGGCTACCTCTACTACCACCAATACACCTCCACTGCCGCCCGTCTGCTACAAGCAGGCCTGCCCCACTACAGGGCTTTGTCCTGTGACTGTCGTCCAGTCTCTTTTTTTAATGTGCTGCTACTACTACTACCAGTCTACCACCCTTGCTGTCTGTGTTGGCTACCTCTACTACCACCAATACACCTCCACTGCCGCCCGTCTGCTACAAGCAGGCCTGGAGGGCTTGTCAAAAGCCATTGCTTGTTGCTTTTACATTACATCCATGTATGGATGAACCCCGGCAGGCATCTGCCAATAAAAAGGGTAAATATTTGGAGGGCTTGACAAAAGCCATTGCTTGTTTCTTTTACATCCATGTATGGATGAACCCCGGCAGGCATCTGCCAATAAAAAGGGTACATTTTTGGAGGGCTTGTCAAAAGCCATTGCTTGTTTCTTTTACATCCATGTATGGATGAACCCCGGCAGGCATCTGCCAATAAAAAGGGTAAATTTTTGGAGGGCTTGAACTCAAAAGCCATTGCTTGTTGCTTTTACATCCATGTATGGATGAACCCCGGCAGGCATCTGCCACCATAAAGGGTAAATTTTTTGAGGGCTTGTCAAAAGCCATTGCTTCTTCTTTTACCACCTTATATGTATGAACCCTGGCAGGCATCAGCCGCCTAAAATGGTTAATTTTTGTACCTTTTTTAACAATGCATTAAGCATACAACATGCACAAGTGCAGTGGTTTCTGTTAGTTATCACCGTGTCCCATCCGTTTTCCTATAGCCATACATGTTGGCGTAACTTTGACACTAACTTTGCCTTAAAGACAGCTCAAAAGTACTTGGATACACTCATGGGTGACCTAAGAGTGTTATACAGGGCTTCTAGGGCTTTTAAACAGTGTTATACACGATTTTTAGGGGCTTTCTTGTATTACAGATTCGGTCAGATCTAGTTCGGTCCGAATCGAACTTTTTCATGAAATTCGGCGAACCTGCCGAACCGAACTTTTCATAAGTTCGCTCATCTCTAATTAACACCATGGACTAATGTTAGAAGCCTCATGTCTTATAAGCATGGGATATTTGTAGATTTTTCTGATGGCCACTGCGAAGGCAGAATGACGGTAAGGCCTTATTCAGACGAATGTTGAAAATGTCCATGTGACGGCCGTTAAAAGAACGGGGCGTCACATGGACGCATTTATTTCAAATGGGGCGTTCACACGACTGTTGTTTAAATGGACCGTGTAAAGGGTCCGTTGAGAAATAGAACATGTCCAATTTTCTTCCATTTTCACGGATCAAGTTTGACTCAAGTTTGGCAATCCGTAAAAACAGAACCCACATGGGGGCAATGCGGACGTGAAAAACTGCCATTTTTCACGTCTGAGTTTCCCCACGTTTGTCTGAATAAGCCCTAAAAGTCATTTAGGTTACCATACTGGATGGTAGGTCTAACTTTTACATTTTAAGGGGTTCTCCACTTTTGAAATGTTCATGTAGTCCATGTTTACCTAACAGTAGATTTTCATTCTCCGAAACAATCCCTATTAGCTTAAGTGGTTGGTGGTGTTCTGTATGTAGAGCACCACTTTTTTTTTTCAAAGATAAAAACTTTTGAAGATATGTCATGTGCTAAACCAAATTGACATAAAGTCAGATGAACTATAAATGGAAGTCAAAGATAATTTAAAGTAAACCTTGGGAAAATTGAAGAAGACAAAGAAATTAGAATAGATAATAGCAAATAAAGCTGGCAAAGGCAAAATTGAGAAGATATGTAAAAGTCAAGAAGAATACAGCTATCTTATGGGCGCTATAAATAACTAAAGATTAGTAATAAATTCAAACATTCAGTTCAATTAGAGGCAAAAAAATTACTGTTAAAATGGATTTGGTGCTTTGTTACCTCATTGGTCTATCTTGAAAATGAATGAGGTTTCTGACTTATGGTACGTCCAGTAGATAGGGTGAAAAAACGTCCTGCAAACATGAAACTGTAGACTGCTTGCGTGATAAATTTGTCCGAAGAAATAATCCCTGAGGTGTAGATATATATATGTGGCCAGTACGCTCAAACAGTTCATTAGCTAAGTGTTATGGCGTCTAAAATAACTCTTGGTGACACACATATGCGGCCAGCTTTCCACCTAGAATTGGGACTGAAATCATAATAATAATTTATTTGTCATCACTCCGGTTGCTGTCTACTAACCCACTTGTTCTTTTCTCTTAGCCAATAATCTATAAATCTCATCCTCCCTCATTATATCTTCTCACTTCTGTCTGTAGGACTTCTCCCATGCTGCACCTATTCTATGGACTTCACTGCCCTGGACCATTAGACTCGCTCCTAATATTTCCAGTTCATGCATCAATGGAAACCCAATTTCCTCAAAGAGGCCAATGTCACGCAAACATAGTACATGGCCCATACACAACCTGACCTGGTCATGTTATCTCCACTCTACCCTCTCCTCAACTGGCTACCCTTGTCACATCACTCTGTATTTTATATACTTACTAAAATCTCTACAGAATGTGTTGGTGCTTTGGCATGACCTGAAGAGGGCTGTGCATTAAAGACTTGTAAGAAATATTGATGAACTGAAATACATTTGCAGGGCGTAATGGTTCGAAATTCCTCCTCAACGACTGCGCAAAAAGATTCTTGTGATGAGTTCCTACCTTTTCTCACAGAAAAACAAAATAATCACAAAAATGGGAAAAATCACAACCCACCTTGACCGTGGGCACTCTATCCAGCAGGAAAATCAATGTCCTCGGACTCTCTCAGCAGAAGTCATCTGTCAGAAGACACTTTTGCCCTACAGACTGTCACATGTACTGTGAATTACGCTGCTGTGGGTCAATGTGACTGACTGGAATTATGGGGAACTGTGAGCGGCACAATTATGGTGACATTGGGGCTTTGCTAATACAGCAATGTGTAAAGTGCACCACGTATACCAGCTCCTCTTCACTATCTGCAAAAGGAAGGTATCATAATGCCCCCCTATTATAAATTGAGAATGCAACATGTCACCTTGAAGTCCATATATATTTCCATAGAATTCCTTGGTGACTAATATTCTTATAATGTACAGTAGGGGGCACTTTATCGCATTTATCTTTATAATAAACAGTATAATAAATGAACCCGAAACACATAATGAACATCTTTCAAAAACTAAGAAACAAATTAAGTGAACCTCTGAAATGATCTGCCTGGTAATAATTTTAGTATTTTTCACATCTTTTTAAATGAATCACAGGTTTTGTTTCCTACTCATAGAGGGAAGGAAGCCAATAAGCCCTGCAGGTGGTATGTTCCTTCCGCTAATCTCACTAGTTATTTTATTTCTACAGTGTACCGTGTAAAAAAAAATTTGGCTGAAAATTCGTAGTCCTGACCTTGTATATTCTGTGAATACTGTGCTATTGTATCAGGCTGTTATGTATGTTCTCGGATGACCCAACACAAACGCAGATTTCCCTGAATACAAATAAATGTAAATGAAAGTAGTTTAATGGTTAGCACGTAATAATATTTAATAATATAAGTATCTCCCCTGCTTCCTTCCAAGCAACCATCCTTCAATAAATAATAAAACTGTGTCTGCCTGCAGCCGCCACTTGAAAGAACTCACTACATTGGTGTTTCATACAGATCCCATTGAGCTCTATTATAAATCAGTATGCAGTAAGCTCCCCCTAGTGGCAACAGCATGTAGACGACTTTCTCGACTTTCCGAGAAAAGCCGATCAGAAACGAAGCGGCTCTGCGCTCACCTGAGGGTCTCGGACACTTCCTTCTAGTGATCGGTGGGGGTCTCAGTGCTCGGATCCCCACCCATCAAAATTTCTGACATGTCACTATGATATGTCAGAAGTTTTTTGAAAGTATAGTTACCCTTTAAAAACTCCTAGGAGGCTCTTTGGGTACCAGGAACCCCCTCATGTTTGCAAATGAGACACAACCAATGGACTAGATTCGCACTATTTCTGTTTAAAAAGCATAAACTTCAAATTATAAATTATATTATTATAAAATATTGTAACGTTGTTTTACAATTCACAATTCTCATTGCAATTAAAAAAAATTATTACATTTTTTAGGTAGTTTTTTTTTTGTTTCTGATTTTCCTTATGCCTTATTCAAATAGCCCATGTGGTGGCATATTGGGTCCGTATTACGGAACTGTATGTACTCTATGTGCCACTATATGGTGCCCGCCTACATCACTGTAGAAGGGCATAGTAATAGGGGCCAGAAGTAGCAGTCACACCATGGCCCTTAGTCCTGAGGGGGCCCAAGATTCCCTCTATACATAAGAAGACACCAGTAGTATAAATGGCACATGGAAATTGAGGGACCCTGTAATAAATTTTTGTAGTAAGGCCCAGGAGCTTCAAATTCAAATTAGAATTTCAGTACAAGATCTATAATAAGATTCTTCTAGGGATGTAGTGATGCACTGAATGTCTGATTTTAACTTTTTTGCTAAAAGAGAAAGACAAATTTATGCCCGTGTGATGCCGCAAAGGCTAAAGAGCTTTACTCATTCTACTATTTTATCAATTCTGCATTCTTTATTTTTCCTGTCCATTGTTTATGACATTTTTTCCATTAACCTCCTATGGTTTAGGCTCCGATCAACTTCCCTTTAAAAAATAATCACATCGTCTGGTATGCGTCTTAACAATTTGCTGTCTCTTCTATCGTTATTAGTGATTTTATTTGCCGTTTCACAGCCGTAGAGGAAGCAAAACCATTTATTTATTCTGTAATAGCTTTCTACAAGTAGTTTCTGGAATGTACAGCGGTGCTTGAAAGTTTGTGAATCCTTCGGAATTTTCTAAATTTCAGAATACATTTTACCTAAAACGACATCAGATTTTCACACAAGACCTAAAAGTAGATAAAGAACCAAATCAAACAAATGAGTCAAAAATAATAGACGTGGTCATTTATTTATTGAGAAAAATGATCCAATATCCAGAATCAGGTGTGTCCCCCTTGTGCAGCAATAAGGGTAAGGCCACACGGAGTGGCCAACAACCGCACCGACACCATGTTCGGCCCGGCTGTCAAATACCCTGTTAATGGCTGCGCGTCGTTGCGGGTAAAAATCGGAACCTGAAAAATCATGTATCAACTAATGACCGCACGATTTTGCACATAGATGGACGATTACGACCATTTCAGGGCCGCTCCGTGTGGCCTTACCCTAACTGCATCTAAACATTTCCGGTAATTGTTGATTTGTCCTGGACATCGGCTTGGAGGAATTTTAGTCCATTCCTCTTAACAAAACATCTTCAACCCTGTTATGTTGGTGGGTTTCCTCCCATGAACTGCTCGCTTCAGGTTCTTCCGCAACATTTGTATTGGATTAAGGTCAGGACTTTGACTCGGCCATTCAAAAACTTTTTTTTTTATTCTTCTTTAACCATTCTTTGGTAAAATGACTCGTGTCCTTAGGGCCGTTGTCTTGCTGAATGACCCGCGTTCTCTTGAGATTCAACTGACGGACAGGTGTCCTGATATTTTCCTTTAGAATTTGCTGGTATAATTTTGAATTCATTGTTCTATTAATGATGGCAAGCTGTACTGGTCCCGATGCAGCAAAACTGTCCCAAACCATGGTCGTACCACCACCGTGTTTCACAGATGGTATCAGGTTTTTATGTTGGAATGCAGTGTTTTCCTTTCTCCAAACATAACACTTCTCATTGAAATAAAAAAATAACTATTTTAGTCTCATCCGTCCACAAAACACTGTTCCAATAGCCTTCTGCCTTGTGCAGGTGATCTTTAGCAAACTGCAGAAGGGGAGCAATGTTTTTTTGGGAGACCTTTCTCCTTGCAATCCTGCTATGCACACCATTGTCGTCCAGTGTTCTCCTGATGGTGGACTCATGGACATTAACATTAGCTAATGTGAGAAAGGCCTTTAGTTGCTTAGACGTGACCTTGTAGACTATTATATCCGTTGTTGTCGGCCTGATCTTTGTTGGTTGACCACTCATGGGGAAGTTAATAATGGTCTTGAATTTTGCCCATTTGTACACAATCTGTCTGACTGTGGATTGGTGGAGACCAAACTCTCTAGAGAAGGCTTTGATCATGCCATTATACTCTTCCACAAACACGGGTTGTGAGGATCAGACTTTGACCGATCCCTGTTCTTTAAATAGAACAGATTGTCCACTCCCATCTGATTGTCATCTCATTGATTGAAAACACCTGACTCTAATTTCCCCTTCAAATTACCTGCTAATCCTAAGGGCACGTTCAGACGTGGCAGAATTTGAAAAAATGCAAAAGAACGGACATGTTCCATAATTTTCGGAACATTTATGCGGCACAGACACCCATCCGTAGCGCTACGGAAAGGTGTCCGCGTTCAATGGAAGTGAATGGGTCAATTTTTGCGGACCGCAATTGCGGTCCACAAAAACGGAGGTTTTTACGGTCGTGTGCATGGGGCCTTACAGTATACTATTATTTAAATCGCACAGTGAACGTCATAAAAAATATAAACTTAGCGGTCCAAAAAAAATTAAGAAAAAGTGATCAAAAAGATAACAAATCTCATCCACATGCTGCGTAAAAATTCCAAGCAGAAATTGAAATAGGGTGCGTTTTTGCCGCAGCGGAATGTCTACGTTTTTCAATGGAATGGCTGCTGAAAATTTCTACAGCATTTTCGCATAAACTAGCAGACAATCCACTGTGAAAAATCCGCGCCATTTCATGCGTTTTGTACTGCGGAAAAAAGTGCGGATTATGCTGCGTTTTTCCCAAGGCTGTGTGATATTTCTTTAGTAAAACGCAGGAAATCAGTCCACTTTCCCAAGCAGTGATTGACGCGCATCAAATCCGTCACGTGTGGACAAGCCCTTAAAGTCACATCCATGGTAGGAATACTATAGTGACAGGTCAAAAGCATTTTTGGAGATGGCAATGAAGGCAGCTGCAGAAAATGGCTCTAATTCTAATCTCCTGTCCTATCTGACATCCAGTGTGGAGAGACACCAGTGCACGCTGGGTGGCAGAGTTTCCAAAGCCACCGTAAAATGCCCAGAGAGTATTTTCCCAAGTCCTATTAGTTAGAACAGAACCCATGCATGATACTCTACTTTAAATAGGTTGTATCCGATTAGAAAAAAACGTTGCTTTTTTTCCGAAACAGCGCCACTCTTTTCCGTAGGCTGCTAATGGTATTGCAGCTCATCTCCACTCAAGTGATTTGTACTGAGCTGCAATATCTAAAACTGCCTATGATCAAGAGTGGTGCTGTTTTTGAAAAATTCCAGACCATCCTTTCTAATCTCATGCAACCCCCTTGACATAGTACTACAATAAAAGAAGAATGTACGTATATAATACGGCTCTTTTAAAATTCTTTATTTTTTGGAGCTCTCTTACAACCTCCCTTTAACAATGCTCATAATTGGACAAGATGTAAAATCCATCTGGAAGGTCAACGTCATGCTGTGATTATGTCAACCCTACCAGGATACGATGGAACCCGCTGCCCGTCACGGGTTACTTAGAAATGAATGTATTATTTTTTATTTTACATAGAATTTAGTTTAGAAATGTTGTACTTAGAACAAGTTTGGAACTGATAGACATGAATTAAGGTATTCAATTTCTAAAAACACATTGTGGTTATTGCGTCCACAATTATCTGTGCCTTGAGTCCAGTTCCATATGAAGGCAGAATACGTCCGGACGTTGGGGTACATAGCGATCCGACTGAGGTCATGCTGTAAGAATGAGACATATTTGTCTGAAACTGTTTTTCCACTTTAGGTTTAAATTATAAAATGAATAATTCATAAAATTTCGATGTACTCTTGTGCTATTTTTTACAAAATAAAAGGAATTTTCACCTTAACCCCTTAATAAATCGGTCAATTTTAGTTTTTTAATTTTCCTTCCGAAAGCTATAAGGCTTTAATTTTTTCTTCGACATAGCCGTATGAGGACTTGGTTTTTGCGGGACTGGTTTTAGTTTTTCATGGCACCATTTAATGAACTATATAATGTGCTGGGAGGGCATGAGGGTTTTTTTTTTGCGGGGCGAACTGTAGTTTAAATTGGTACCACTTTGGGGATGTGCGACTTTTTGATAATTTTTAATTCCATTTTTTTGTGGAGCTGAGGTGACCCAAAAACAGCAATTTGGCGTTTTTTTTTTTTTTTTACAGCGTTCACCGAGCGGATTAAATAACATTATAATGAAATAGCACAGACTTTTCCGGACACGGAGATACCAGTTACGTTAAATGCCGATTCCGGTAGCTTAACCCCTTAGATGTCAATAGCGACACAACCGTCACACGATTTATTAAAAATAAATATTACAGTAAAAATAAAACCTTTTTTTTTTCATAAAATGTAGTTTTATTTAGTAAAAGGGTAAAAAAAAAAAAAAAAAAAATACACATATATGGTATCACCGCGATCGCAACGACTCAAACAATGAAGCTAACACATTGATTTTACTGCCGGGTGAACAGCATACAAAACACAATCCTAAAAACAAAGGCAAAATTTCTCTTTTTTTTCCGAAAGAATCAAATATAAGTTAACCAATAAGTCTCATGTATCCCAATATAGTACCATTGAAAACTGCACTTTCTCCCTTAAAAAACAAGCCCACGTACGGCCACATCGACGGAAAAATATAAAAGTTACAACTCTTCAAATGCGGCGATGCAAAAACAAATATTTTATTTTTAAAAGCATTTTTTGTGCAAATGTAGTAAAGTATAAAAAAACCTCTACATATTTAGTATCGCCACAATCGTACCGACCCATAGAATAAAGGTAACGTTATATTTACGCCGTGTAGTGAACGGTGCAAATTTAAAACGTTTAATTTAAAAACAAGCACTCATGCGGTTATGTCGACGTAAAAATAAAAAAGATATGAAATGCGACGGTGAAAAACGAAAAATAGTGCTTGGTCATTACGCGCCAAATGCCTGTCATTGAGGAACTAAGCCTTGCCAGGGCAGGGCACGATAGGTGTACAAAGATGGCAGACCTGAGGGCCTTCATTAGGCCCCCAAGCTGCCATGATGACCGATGGCATGTCAGAGGCGGCCATCCCCCTCATTCTAACTCCTTATATGCCGTGGTCGCAAATGACTTCAGCATCTAAGGGTATGTTCACACGCAGTGTTTTCAGGCGTATTTCAGGGCATAAACGGATAAGTAGTGCCAGAGATCCAGATTCCAATGATGTATAACTTACTTGTTAGCGATCAGAAGTTTTTGTAAACATTTTTTTTTTTCATGCAGCCCATATTCATGAGCTGCGTCAGCCCCACCTACCGGTCACTGATTGACTGCTTTCTCACCATACTGTGCATAGGGAGTAAACTGCCAATCAGTGGCGGGTGGGCAGGGCTATCTGAAGCAGATGAATATTGAGGACTCGATGGATACGTATGTAATACACAGCTGACAGCCACGGCGTATGGAGCAGGCTCAACCCGTGAGGCCCTTCCTTACTCCCTCCCCTGCCGACTATGATGTTAATGTATGTCAAATGACACTAAGGAGTTAAGAAAAAACATTTAATTTTGAAAACATTTTTAATGTAAAAAGTTATTTCCTACATGTAATTTGTATAGCTGTCTATTTTCTATAACAGATTTCTATTAAAAACCACATTTAAAGTGTTTGTCCACCCATTTAATAAAACGTTATAAGTGCTTATGATGCGTATTAACCTTTTCACAGCAGTTGTTTGCACTCCAGAGCTGACTTTCCTACTGCAACTGAGTTGAAGCCACAGGCAACCATTTTGGAATTAAGGAGCATAGTGTTTTGGTCACGCAGTCACCTAACTGCATACAAGTATACACAGCCCCTTCCCTGTTCTCTCCTCCCCTCCATACCTGTTAGGGTATGTGCACACACACTAATTACGTCCGTAATTGACGGACGTATTTCGGCCGCAAGTCCCGGACCGAACACAGTGCAGGGAGCCGGGCTCCTAGCATCATACTTATGTACGACGCTAGGAGTCCCTGCCTTGCTGCAGGACAACTGTCCCGTACTGTTATACTACGGGACAGTTGTCCTGCAGCAAGGCAGGGACTCCTAGCGTCGTACATAAGTATGATGCTAGGAGCCCGGCTCCCTGCACTGTGTTCGGTCCGGGACTTGCGGCCGAAATACGTCCGTCAATTACGGACGTAATTAGTGTGTGTGCACATACCCTTAATCTCGCTTCTATCACTCCCATAAACATGTCCCCGGGCCTTCTTGGGGAAGTACATTTACTGCTACATTGATATACATATATGATAGATTACAGGTGGATCCTGTGTGTCAGAGACACGCAGGACCAGCTGTCACTGAACCCGCCAGTCCCTCGGATCTGACGGATTCAAGTCTTAACGAACGATCCAGCTGCTCTGTATACAGAATACAAAGCAGCTCGATCTCAAAAAGTAAAAATATTTTTTTATAAAAAGTAATTAGAAAGTTGCACCAAACACATTGATACACAATTTTATAAAAAACAAAACAAAAACAAACAAACAATTTCAAAGGTATACATAGCCTGTTAAAGGGTTCTTACCTGAAGACCAACTCCCTTTAACTCTTTAGTGACCAGCCTATTTTGGGACGGTGCAATTTTTTTCAGTTTCTTGATTGTCACATTTTTTTGATTGGCGCATTTTAAAAGCCATAATTTTTTTTTCTTTTATCCATTGACATAGCTATACAAGGGCTTTTTTTTTTTGTGGTACAGGTTGTATTTTTTAATGGCACCATTTTGGAATCCATATTGTTTATTTCTTAACATTTGGAAGGGAATAGCAAAAAAATTGAGACTTTGACATTTTTTTTTTGTGGCTTATTTACCACGTGGTATAAATAATGTAATAACTTTATTCTGAGGGTCGTTACAATTGCAGTGATACCAAATTTATAAAGTTTTTCTTTTTTATGTTTTGCTACTTTTTTTTACAATGAAAACAATTTTTTTTAATAAAAGTATTTGTTTTAGTTTTGCCATATTCTTAGAGTCATAACTTTTTTTTATTTTTCCACCGATGTAGCTGAATAAGGGCTTCTTTTTTGCGGGATGACTTGTATTTTTGGTACTATTTTGGGGCGCATGACATGACTTTTTGATCGCTTTTTAGGCTGGGTTCACACGTGGCGGAATTTCACTTAAATTCCGCTGCGGACACTCCGCAGCGTTAATCCGCAGCGGAGCCGTTTGTCCATTGACTTACACTTTAATTTAGCAGTGTTCGTTTAGACGAGGTGTAAAATTCCGCTGCGGAGCATAGGCTGCGGAGCGGAATTTGGTGTCCGCAGCATGCTCTGCCTGTTGCGGAGCAGTGGCGGACTCATGGCGGAATTTCTCCATTGACTTCAATGGAGATTCTAAGTTCCGCAATGAAGTCCGCAGCTGTCATGCACATGTTATGTGTGCTGCGGATCCGTCTTGCTTTTTTAACTTGACATTTCTTCATTCTGGCTGGACCTATGTATTTCTAGGTCTACAGCCAGACTGAGGAAGTCAATGGGGCTCCCGTAATGACGGGAGCGTTGCTAGGAGACGTCTGTAAATAGTCACTGTCCAGGGTGCTGAAAGAGTTAAGCGATCGGCAGTAACTGTTTCTGCACCCGGGACAGTGACTACCGATCCCAATATACAGCAACCTGTAAAAAAATAGAAGTTCATACTTACCGAGAACTCCCTGCTTCTGTCTCCAGTCCGGCCTCCCAGGATGACGTTTCAGTCTAAGTGACGGCTGCAGCCAATCACAGGCTAATAACAGGCTGCAGCGGTCACATGGACTGCCGCGTCATCCAGGGAGATCGGGCTGGATGCCGAAGGAGGGACGCGTCACCAAGACAACGGGCGGTAAGTATGAATTTCTTTGACTTTCACAAGGGAAAGTGCTGTCCCTTCTCTCTATCCTGCACTGATAGGGAGAAGGGAAGTACTTTTACCGCAGTCCGCAGCAGCTAGTCCGCATCAATTTACTGCACATTTTGTGCAGATCCGCAGCAGAATCTGCAACGCAGATTCTGTGCGGCATTGATGCGGACAGTTGCGGAGGAAATCCGCCACGTGTGGTCATGCCCTTACTGTATTTTTGGAAGGCAGGATGAACTTAAAAACAGCTATTCTGGCATTGTTTTTTTATTTTATTTTTACGGCATTCGCAATGTGGGTTAAATAATGTAATAGTTTTATCATTTGGGTTGTTAGGGATGCGGTGATACCAATTATGTGTAGCTTTTAAATGTTTTTATTTTTCTCCAAATAAAGCTTTCTATGGGGAGAAAAAGTTAGTTTTTCATTATTTTTTTTACTTGGGATTTTTCATTTATTTCTTATTAATTATTATGAAACTATCTTTCACTTTTTTTCTAGTCCCACTATGGGACTTTACTATGAGATCATTTATTTGCTTCTATAATGCACTACAATAGTTCTATGTTGCAGTGTATTATGCCTGTCAATGCCTTTAGCAGGGCCTAAGAGGCATTCAAGAAAGCAGACCTGGGGGCCTCTGTTAGGCCCATGGGTGCCATAAAAACCATTAGCACCCTGCAATCGTGACACATGGCCGCCGATGGGGGTGACAGGGGAGCCCCCTCCCTCTAAAACTATTAAAGGGTTAAACGGGTGGGATCGATGCTAATTTCTATCCCAATCACTAGAGCAAGTGTCCGGCTGTCTTTAGACAGCCCAACACCCGCTGTAGCCGGAATGGGACACCCGTGCCGGGCCTTTTTCACAGCGCCGCTTTATCACAGGTGTATGGGCGATCATAAATGGATTAAAGAGATACTGGTGTCCTGGTGACAAACTCCCTTTAAAAATATTATTATAAATAGCAATATAACAAAACAGAAATACCTCTTTTAGTTAGATGGTGTCTAATTCTCTAGTATAGAACAAAAACCCATTTAAATTACAAGTCCAGTTACCTCTGGGATTATTCTTGATTATTGTAGAACATTCACTAATCTATAATTACAATGTAAAAATTTGGTTTTTATCAGGGTTTTCCCTTTAATCTGACTGGCAATTTATCAGTATTACCCAAAGGTTTTTAGTTACACATATAAGTCAATGAACCCTATACAATATGTTTGACAGGTAACAATTTACTGGCTCGATGAGCACCTTATAAAGTACCCAATTTTTTTTTTTTATAACCCCATTACATATAAGGACCCCCCAACGAGCTGATTTTAAGAAAATCTGCTGTCTGGGCAATTCCCCCTCCTGTGGTCAATTGAAGAAGCAGAAGTCACTGCCAAGTCCTTGAAAATCAATGGGCCATCCATGTAACACATGGACTAGCCGACCCTCCAGTGGCAGAGATGCCCTTTAGTGTAGCTCTCCATTCCGACTACTATATAAGGTCCCAATAGTCGATGTAGAGTTGTTTTTAGACACCTCCAGCCCCATGGCCCATTCTTTTTTGCCCTTTGAAAGAATTCCCCCAAAATTCTTGCTCAAAGATATTTAATCGCTAATGTATCTCACCTATTATGAAAGAATCTGCTCAAATAAGACAAAAAAAAAAAAAATCCAGATGTCATGATAAAATAGGCTCCTAAGTCTTGCTGTATTTTTGAAAAACATAAGTTTTTCCTCCTCAGGCATTACATGTCTGTACATTAGTATATATAACATCAGCATTACAGCATTTCTATGGTGTCGATTTCCCAGTAAAGGATAGAAGTGTCGAATAGACTGAAATACACTTGTTCATTGTTTTTTCTTATTTGCACGTCCATGGAGTGAAATGTAACACAATGGAGCTGTGAAGAGTCGTCATTCAGCTTCTTGCTTTTATCTTTCCTTCTCTGTCATGGACTACCGTAACATCAGAGAAGAGCCGATTGTGTCATTTCACAACCAAACAGACATTTCTGTCAGATAGGATGAGTTAATCTACTTCCCACAGGGATCTATGTCACAACTTAGAGATATCCTACTATTTCAGAAAAAGATCCGGTTACAGGATGGTGTAAAATTAACAGATGTTTTGTTTAGTTCATGGTACAAAAAAGGTGTTGTTTTTTTGTTAAACAAAGGAGTTCTAAACCCATAGGGACTAACCATTTCCCCTTCCAAGTAAATACAAAACAATATAAGTTCCAAAATTATCGTGGTATACCCCACTCTCTCTTAATTCCAAAAAACACACCATGAGGAAGTCTGACCTATGGCGACACCACACTCCACCTGCCCCCACGCCCAGCCTTACCTTAGGCCAATAGTGGCCATATGGCACGACAGGTCAGGCACACTGTCCTTCATGACTGCCCAGGCAACAACCATTCGAGTGACCTGCCATACAGCTTGAGCATCCCCACTTGCAAACTTACCCTACTGACCGTAGTTTTAATGATGTGTGACAAATTGGCCATACTGAAAATGCCCTCCAACGAAAAAAGGAGTGGGACAGGTAAAATTTTGCAATTCCAAGTACTAATATCTGTTTCACACATTTCTGACTCTGTCTAGTACCTGTCCTACCATTCCTACTCCACCCTTTTCTTCCCCTACCTCACACCAATTTAGGTGAGACAATGGGCTCTACAGCCCCCTCCCAGACATTAAGTACTAGGGCTGCATTGCCCTCCTTATGGTTCCTTGGTAGAATCGCCCTTCCCTCATCGACCTTTATAGACAATATTCTTTGATTAACATTAAAGGGTAACTAAACTTTTAAAAAACTTTTGACATGTCATAGTGACATGTCAGAAGTTTTGATCAGTGGGGGTCCGAGCACTGAGACCCCCCACTGATCGCTAAATACGAAGCTGTAGAAGTGCTCGGGTTAGCGCTGTGCCCGCTTAGTTTTTGATCGACTTTTCTTGGTTTTCCTCAGAGTGGTCTACGAACTTAATAGAAAGTCTATGAGTCTGTACACTACTCGCTCAGCTTTCCGAGGAAAGCCAATCAGAAATTAAGCAGCACAGCGCTCACCCTAGCACTTCTGCCGCAACGTTTTAGTGATCAGTGGGGGTCTCGGTGCTCGGACCCCCACCGATCAAAGCTTCTGACATATCACTATGACATTTGAAATGTTTTTTTAAAAGTTTAGTTACCCTTTAACCATACAAATAAAAGTCTACCATTTTAGGTCTAATCATTTATGATAAAAAAAAATTGCAACTGTATGTTGCACCAATATTATTACATGGGGACATATCAATATTTGATCTTCATTTGAACAGTATATAAAGATAATGGTGATGTAATTGTACAAAAACACTAGCGTGCTTTATTTTTGAGTTTTTGCTTTCCCTTTTTTTGTGCTGTTTTCACTTTTTTTTTTTTAGATCCTTTTTCTGTAGGGTTGATAGGCTTTATTTTAATTTTGGTTATACTCTAGTTTATGTAAATTTACCAACCTGCCCCACAAAATATCACATGAATACATAATAACTTCAATTTTTACGGTTTTGAGTGCAATTTTAGGTTTTATATATTTTAATGTCTATTCAAAAAAGGGTATAGCTACTACGTAGTTTCAGGTTTCAAGGGCTGTTTTCTGGGTGAAATTTGCTGTGTCTGCTTTCACTCACAGACAAAATAAAAGAGCTATGTAGCCTGGAGCCTATGTTATAGCATATACTGGAACATAACATTTATCTAGTCAAGTACATACTTGTCCTATCAAATAAACGTGGAATTTTGGTTATGATTTATCTAGAAGTGTGATTTATCGAATATGTTTTTAGTCTTTAGTTCCACAGGAGTAGAGATAATTTGGTGTATTATAATAAATTATGAAAATTTCAATTAAAATATAATTCCTTTTTCCTTAATAGAATTAATGATTTTTTTTATTTTTTTTTGTATAAAATGTATGTGTCATGATTAGTTCTTTTATATAATGTTATGTAACACTAAAGTTTTCTATGTTATAACAATCATATAACCTTCTTTTTGGATACGTTGATAGAGAAAATAAAACGGCAGCAGTAGAATAGTTGTTACTCACCTCCCTCCGAGCTAGCGCTGCTCTCCTGCTCGTGGACGCCGGCACTCTGCACTAACCTGCGGGCCACGTTGGGTTTCCATTACAAATGGCTCGTTCTGATGACATCACGCAACGGCAGCTTCAAAAGAGAAGATCCGCCTACATACTCTTGCCTGTGAATTAAGGTACACTATTTCTAAGAAAGTTAAAATATATCTTGACCCTGACTCAAATACTGACCTTATCTTTAGCCTACCCTCTGGATTTCACCTTCATCTTGCGTGTTTCGATTTGTTGCCTGGTACTTGTAGTTCGACCTCCTGGCCCATCTTCTTTTTAAGTATTCATCTTCTCCCCTGGTTTGTTGCATCTTGACTGCTGTCCCTGTGACAAACCCTAGCTTCACTTCGACTCGTATAACTACTACATTCCTACAGTGCCACCAACTTGTGACTACTCTGGGGACTGTGACCTGGGAATCTGACTGGGAAAGACCATACTCCCTCAGTGGGGTGTTTTAGGATAAAAAATTGATTCCTTAGTTCCACACCTCAGTTTAGCCAACGTCAAACCAATTACAGAATCCTGTTCCCGGTTATTGTAACCGTAGTACAGGTTTGGATTGGTTCATCATAGGGCTAGATGTAACTTCAGAGAGTCCAAATAACAAGATAATGGAGTCAAGCCACAACAGGATCAATAGAGTCTAGCAGTAAGCCAATCTTAAACTGATTGTGGGGTGGTTTACTTGTCATTGAGTTTCTTTCAGCTGTATAAAAAAAATAACCTGTCTGATCTGATATGGCCTCTGTGTACATTGTTTAAATGCAATTTAAAGTGAACATGATTTAATTCTGTATATCTAGAGGGTTGTCCTTCAGAATTATTTCCTTTGACGTCCATATGTCCTATTAGGGCATATAAACAGGGGTTGTTCTGATTGGACAATCCCTTTAAGGTCATCACATGATGTGATTGGCAGGCAATGGTCATGGGTATAGATTTTATATTGGCGTTGAATAGATTTAGATTGCGGTCATAATGGACACACTTGTTGCCAAGAAGAAGAGGTGGGAAATTTGGACCTTGTCCTTTATAATGAGGCTGCTAGTTCTACGGGTTTTAAGGCAGTTTTGGGCTCCCGTTGGTCTGCTCAGAAATGGCCCCGGATATAGCGAGAGAGTGGTTTGTGCAGTAACCTGACGTTGTTGGAGTTTTCCCCCATTGCTGTGGCGGTGGAAATTTGGGTTGGCCTATTATGCCATAAGAAGGTTTATTTCTGGCTGGATAATCTTAGGGTGATTCACTGTATTAACAAGTTGTCTTCTTCCTCTCTTTCAGTTTTGAGCCTTCTACGCCTTTAGGTCTTGCGTTGCCTGGAACATAACACTGCCTCATTTCAGTTTTTCAGTTGTTCTTCCTCTTTTGAGATGCCTTTGTTTGGCATAGCGTTCGGATTGGCTTTCTATGTGGCTTGAGATTAGGTAAGCTGGTGTGCCCCTCCAAGTTGCGCCCCGGGGGGTTTAGTGTGTGATGACTTTTTTGTGCTCTGATTTTTTTGTCCTGCGCATACGCTGCTCTAAGACGGACACGTTTGTCAAGGGTCCTTGGATTTTGTTACATGTCGTTCCAGGCTCGGCGTGTCCGCTTCAGTTGGTGTCAAATTTCGTTTAGCTCCGGAAGTCCGGTCAACAGTTTATATTCTTTGCTGTGCAGCGGGCCGAATGCCACCCTGGTGAAAGAAGCCTCAGTTTTCATTCGGTGGATGTCAACTGGAGAGGAATTTGTAGCCTGAGATGGGAAATGATTTATGTTTCACTTGGATGGCTGAGCTTAAGTCACATCAGTTTTTTCCTTAAACTTATACTTGTGTGGTCCAGGATCATCCCTAGGGTGGTTTGGCAAGGAGATACCGGGCGGTGTTGAACAGGCTATGTCATGCAGTGTACACTCATAAGTCTCATTTTGTTCAAGGTCGGAGTGATGTCATTGTCCATCTCTTACAATAATTGCTTGATGCGTCCAGATGATGTCTACCTCAAGAAAATAGGGCGAGATATATTTGGTTCTGGCCTTCAGGATGGCATACAGCAAGTGTTGGTGGTGGTCTTATTGCAGTATAGGAGAACATGGGGGCAGTTACAATTTCTACAGTGGTTGGGACTGTTGGATGGTACATGCCACCAGTTTACCATTCATGGGCATTTCACGTCTATGGCGGTCTAAAATAATGGTTTTAACATCTGATGTCAATAATAAACTCAGTGTCCGACCCTCAGCCACAAAAAGTAATCACTGGTGTTGCTTGTTAATATTGTTCATGTAACGTGGGCCTGTTTGCAAGAGAAAGTGGAGGGGGGTTTGTTTCCTGTAGTCTAAATCTATCCAATTTAGAAACGGGGAGACCATTCCATATATTTATATTCCTCTCTATTTCTTTTATCACAGGAATTAAATTAAGGTCATGAACATCAACTATTCTATCCGACACTTTAATGCCAAGGTATTTGAAGTTTTTTTCAGCAGTTAATATGACTCTTATCAAGAAGAAATCATATCGATTTTGACCAGCTTATGCTAGTCCTGAATACCAACCATATTTCTGTATCCGTGCCATTGCGTGTTCTAATATTGTATTTGGTTCGTCTATAAATAACCACAGATCATCTGCATACAAGAATATTTTGTGTCCACAATATCTGGGTCTTTTCTGATTATAATTGGCAAAGTTTCAATCGCTGTCTTGCTCCTCAGGTGGATGAAAAAAATCTCATCTTTTATTCCATTCACGTTTCTTCTAGCAACTGGACTAGTGGAAGGAAACCAAACCCATTTAAGAAATGTGGTCTGAGGTCAGAATTTATTTTGGTGTCTAATCTCGGGTATGTATAAGCCTCAAATGCCCCCATCCTACATTTACTACTTCTGTGGCTGATAGTATATGTGGTATCATTATTTGTGTTTTTTTCCATCCTCCTAGATTTTATTCCTGGGAGAAGCAAGTCCCAGCAGAGGGGCAGCCAGTCAGCGGAGCCTGAAGAGGAGAAGAGCACGCCAGTGCGAACTGCAAAGAGACTGACAAGAGTGCGTTCGTCCAGCTTCAGTGCTGTGCTGTCTTTCCTTCACAGCCTTTACATTTTATTAGATTAGAGGAGGCGGATGGACAGTGACTGGTGGTGCCCATCGAGTTGGACAGAGAGGGACTGGGAATCGACTGCGTAGTGGATGGCACCAACATGCAGCTCAGGGACACTCTACCCCAAGTAAAATTTTAGGGTGCACCCTGACATAAATCATTATAATACTGCAAAGTAAACTAAACGTTTAGGATATATGTTATTGACCTACTTATAATCTGCAAACGATGACACTGTTTGATTGGGGGCACACCTAGGGAGGCAAGGGGCATAGTGGTGGAAAGTAAAGAGAAAAGTGGTCGTGGTCTCCTACAAGAGACACAGTTTATGCCACATTTATTAAGAAAAATAGATGAAAATGACACAAATCTACCTCGACTTTATTTTCTGACTGTCAGACAGTTGAAAATGTGCCAAATATATTAAGAGATGTTCACCTTTTTTAAATCTATTTGGCACAAATCACTCCAAGAAGATGCGCCAGTCTTGGTAAATGTGGACCATAGTGTATTATATAGAGACAACGCAGCAGAAAATGATTACATAACACATTACACGACTCCAAGCTCAAGGACAGATACAAAAATACCGAAAATAACAAAATAACACTAGAAATAATGTTCATCCTCATCATTTCTAGAACATTCTGCCTAGTAAACCTCTTAAAACTATTTTCTCCTATGAGGATTGAGCTATTGGGGTATACAAGTTCCATAAAGAGCCTTGAGGGAGAGGAGGCCATTGTCTGGGCAGGAGATGTGGTTCTTCTCTACATAAATTCAACTACCGGAACAAAGCTGAACAAGAAGGGGCCCTGAGGGGGAAGAAAGACCCCTGCTTCCCCACCATCATGTCAGGTAAGATGGCAAAAAGTCTATTATCCATCCCCCATTTGTCTTGCAATTAGGAGTTGATTAACTTATTTATTATCAGGGGGATGGTCTGAACTTTTCATCTAATTGTGATTTCTCAGACTTTTAGGGTATGTTCACATGGGTCTGATTTGCCATAGGCAAATCCGACACATATTTGCTACAAGATCCACAGCAGAAATCTGTGCCTGACACTTAGATATTCGAATATGCAATTTGATGTGGGCTAATCCGCGTAGGGCCAATCTGCTGTTTATGTGCGGCATCCGCGGAATAAGTAGCATTCCACTAACTCGTTGATTTTTATTTCGTGGTGAGGACAAAAAATCTGCTCTGATTTTTTTCCAGTTATCAAAACCTTATTTGCCTGGATTGATAGCATCAGATTTTATGCTGATTGTGGTGTGGAATCCAAATCAAGTCCTCAATGGGGCCTTATTATAAACAACAGTCCTATGTTGCCGACGCTCTGGCCGCTGATTTTGCTCCTGGAGAAGCCCCCCTCACGTCACTGTCCATATATGGAGAGTGACATCAGGGGCTCCTCCTAGAGCAGAATCCCCAGCCAGAGCGTTGCCGACGCTTGGGCCAGGGATTCCGCTCCAGGAAGAGCCCCTGACACCCGTGCCGCCCGCCCCCCCCCGTACCTTCCCTCCTAGTTGCGCCCGGGGCACATACGCCACCTGCCCAAACTGAATCTTTACTTCAGATGCTGGAAAACCTAGCTACGCCTCTGTTTAATGGTTGGGATTAGAGGGGGAGTGAATTTTCCAGCCGATTTGCTTTTCACCAATTCGCAATTTGCATAAGGAGTGTGGCTTGTGGTGTGTCAATAATGGGAGAACCTTATGGCACCAGACATCTTCCCTCTACACACTCCTATATGCCATACACATTTACTTTTTTCTATCTGCAGGGATTATTGAAGGTGTATTCTAACGTATGTAATCCGGGGTGGCCTGCTCATTTATTGAAGACACAAGCCAGGTCACTTTAGGACCCCTATAAAATTTACCCCCAGTTATACTGATTCATGTACTGACTGTAAGGTCCATAGAAGGTTTCAGCGGCTGAATATCAGGAGTCTACATTTACTGGGGTTGTCTTTGCTGGCTTTCAATTATACAATTCTGGCTGCCTACAATCACTACTAGGTTTTATTTGGAGCTGTATGAATATGTATATAGTAAGATCCTAGTGGTGGCTGGAGGCTGCCAGAATTGTATCATTGACCTCTATTACTATATGTATGGAGCTCTGTATCAGAAAAATGGAGCTGAATCCTCCATAAAGATATTTTATTTAATAATTCATCACAGAATTTTGTATCTAAAAATTAAATGCTCAAAGCTAAAACTATAACCAATGGAAATGAGGATATTTATAATAAATATGTGAATATTTTGAGATTATTCAAAGGCTATGTAGACCTTCACCACCATTTTTTTATTGTCCTAATGCATCTAAAATGAAAAATTACGTAACATTGAAAATGGTCTTGATTAACCCTTTCAAGACCGAGCTCATTTTGACCTTCATGACCAGCCCCATTTTCTCAAATCTGACATGTGTCTCTTTATGTGATAATAACTCTGGAATTCTTTTGCCTATCCAAGCGATTCTGAGATTGTTTTCTCGTGACATATTGTACTTTATGTTAGTGGAAAAATTTGGTCAATAAATTCATTGCTTATTTGTGAAAAACACCAAAATTTAGAGAAAATTTGCAAAAATTATGATTTTTCCCATTTTAAATGTATCTGCTTGTAAAACAGATAGTAATACCACACAAAATAGTTTCTATTTTATATATTCCATATGTCTACTTTATATTTGCATAGTTTTTTGAACATTATTTTATTTTTCTAGGACGTTACAAAGTTTAGAACTTTAGCAGCAATTTCTCACATTTTCAAGAAAATTTCAAAAGGCCATTTTTACAGGGACCAGTTCGGTTCTGAAGTGGCTTTGAAGGCCTTATGTACTAGATAGACCCCATAAATCACCCCATATTAAAAACTGCACCCCTCAAAGTATTCAAAATAGCATTCAGAAAGTTTCTTAACCCATTAGGCGCTCCACAGGAATTAAAGCAAAGTAGAGGTGAAATTTACAAATTTTATTTTTTTTGCTGAAATTCATTTGTAATACATTTTTTTCTGTAACCCAGAAGGTTTTACCCGAGAAATGCAACTCAATATTTATTGCCCAGATTCTGCAGTTTTTAGAAATATCCCACATGTGGCTCTAGTGTGATAATGGACGGAAATACCGGCCTCCGAAGCAAAGGAGCACCTAGTGGATTTTGGGGCCTCTTTTTTTTAGAATATATTTTAGGCACCATGTCAGGTTTGAAGAGGTCTTGTGGTGCCAAAACAGTGGAAATCCCCCAAAAGTGAGACGGTTTTGGAAACTACACACCTCAAGGAATTTATCTAGGGGTATAGTTAGCATCTTGACCCCACAGGTATTTTGCTATATTTATTGGAGTTTGTCTGTGAAAGTGAAAATCTACTTTTTTTCTGAAAAAATATAAAAAAAAATAATATTTGCAAGGAATCAAGATTAAAAAGCACCCCAGAACTTGTAAAGCTACTTCTCCCGATTACGCCAATACCCCATATGTGGTACTAAACTGCTGTTTGGACCCACGGCAGAGCTCAGAAGGGAAGGAGCGCCATTTGGATTTTGAAGCGCAGATTTTGCTGGATTGGTTTTCAGTTCCATGTCGCGTTTGCAACGCCCTGGAGTAAGCAAAACCGTGGAATCCCCCCAAAACTGACCCCATTTTGAAGACTACACCCCTCAAGGAATTGTTCTAGGGGTATGGTTAGCATTTTGACCCCACAGTTTTTTTGCTGAATTTAGTGGAATTAGGCCGTGAAAATGAAAAAACATAGAAATGTTTAATTTTTACAATGAATAAAGGAGAAAAATTACCCCAAAATTTGTAAAGCAATTTGTCCTGATTACAGCAATACGCCATATGTGGTAATAAACTGCTGTTTGGACCCACGGCAGGACTCAGGAGGGAAGGAGCACTATTTGGCTTTTGGAGCTCAAATTTAGCTGGAATGGTTTTCGGGTGTCCTGTCGCATATGCAAAGCCCCTGAGGTACCAAAACAGTGGAAACCTCCCAAAAGTCCCTTTAGGGGACTGGAACGAGCGATCATTAGGTTGCTGGTACAATACACTGCAATACTAATGTATTGCAGTATAATGTCATTTTACAGGCTCCTGTAACAGCGCGATCACTGTTCCTGTCCGTTAGTCCCGGGTTTCAGCTGTAATACACAGCTGACACCTGCAGAATATGGAGCGGGCGCAGCGCATGAGCCCGCTCCATAAATAACCCCTCGCACCACGACATGCTATTAAGTCGTGGTGCGCCAAGGCGTTAATGCGCAGCGGATGGTGCAAAGTGAAAATTTAAATTTTCCACTGATGTGCCATTTTAATGCACAATATATTGTGCCCAGTTTGTGCCACTGAAGACAAATACCTCATACAATGTTGAGCGGGTTCTCCCGGATATAAAATGTCATATATGTGGACGTAAGCTGGTGTTTGGGAACGCTGTGGGGCTCAGAAGGGAGGGAACGCCATTTGGCTTTTGGAGCGCAGATTTTGCTTGGTAACTGTTCTGTTTGGGGTTTTGCTGGTATTTCAGTTTATAATGTGGGGGGATATGTTATCTGTGCGGGGTACATCAGGGCATAATAAGAGGTTATAATAATGGGGTACATAAATAATAATTCGCAGATATGTGGCCGGTGTCGCACTGATAAATGGCGCCCGATCTTATCCGCTTTTGGAACACTCTGCACATTTTGCATCGCCATATTCTGAGAGCCAGAACTTTTTTATTTTTTCTCCAACGGAGCTGTGCGATGACTTATTTGTTGCGGGACAATCTGTAGTTTTCATTGGTACCATTTTGGGGTACATGCGATTTTTTTTTATCACTTTTTATTAGATTTTTTTGGAAGCAAAGTGACAAAGAAACATAAATTCTGACAATGTTTTTTGTATTTTTTTTTTTTACAGTATTCACCGTGCGCTATAAATGACATTTTACTTTATTCTGCGGGTCGGTACGATTACGGCGATACCACATGTATATAGTTTTTTTATGTTTTGTGGCGATTGCGCAATAAAATCACTTTGATAAAATTATTTATTTTCTGTGTCCCCATATTCTGAGAGCCATAACGTTTTTATTTTTCCGTCAAAAAAGCGGTGTAAGGGCTTGTTTTTTGCGGGACGGGTTGTAGTTTTTATTGGTACTATTTTGGGGTACATGCAACTTTTTCATCACTTTTTATTCTATATTTTGGGAGGGTTGATGACCAAAAAAAAGTGATTCTGACATTGTTTTTTAATTATTTTTTTTGCGGTGTTCACCGTGCGGGAAAAATAATATTATAGTTTTATAGTTTGGGTCGTTATGAACGCGGGGATACCAAATATGTGTACTTTTTTTTACATTTTCATTTTTTTTCTATAATAAAAGACTTATTATAGGAAAAAAAACATTCTTTTTTTTTTGTAACTTTTATAACTTGTTTTTACACTTTTCTAAAACTTTTTTATTACTTTATTTTTTACTTTTTACTTGTTTTACTTGAAGACTGGCAGCACTGATCGCTGCTATAATACATTACACTACCTAGGTAGTGTAACGTATTATAAACTGTCAGTGTGACGCTGAGAGTCACACTGACAGGAAGTATATGAGAACCAGCATCCGGCTGGTTCTCATAGGCTGCTGTGCATGGCAGACCCGGGGGCCGTTATATGGCCCCCGGTTCTGCCTTGTAACCGACTGCAGCACCAGCAATCGGTCCCCGGGAAGTTTGTTGTAGCAACAAACTTTCCAGTTTGTTATAGCAACAAACTTTCCAGTTCGTTGCTACAACACACTTTCCCTGCGATCACATGACCGGGACCTGAACTAATCAGGTCCCGATCATATCTCCGGGACCAGAGGCAGGTGATAACAGCGCGATCCGGGTGTCAGCGCTACTCTGAGACACCCAGATCGCGCTTTTAACACCCACCGTGAATTCACGTCGGCACTGCACAGAGCCCAGCAAGTGCCGACGTGAATATACAGTGGGCGGTCGGGAAGCGGTTAACAAATATTGTTTTGTGTCTGCAGTACCTATGCAGTCCTATGTGTCTCAATGGTAACAGACTACAAGTAAAGCCTGTGTAGTCTGATCCTGCAGCGATACTATCTATCACCTGTCAAGCTGTCCCTCTAGTTGCACATATAGATGATTACCCTGTAAGTCAATGCCAGACCCTGAAGAATCCGTAGCTTTCAAGAGCAGCATCAAATGTATCTCACTCAGCCAACCGGAACCCTACTCTGTACTGATGAGGAGCAATAACTCCAAAACAGTGCTGTCTACAGATGGGTATCTGTGTATTTGCTAATAAACCAAGTTGTGTTTCAAGGCTCCATAAGGGGTTGAACATTGACTTACAGGGTAGTCACCTATAGGTGGCACTAGATATACAGCTTTCTTCCTTCTAGAGGAGAACTGTGTGCATACTTTTCCCGGGAGCTTTGCCCTAGACCAGGGGTCAGGAACCTTTTTGGCTAAGAGAGCCGTAAACGCCACATATTTTGAAATATAATTCCGCGAGAGCCGTACAATATGTTTAAAGGGCCATTGACAGATCAATCGCTCCAATGTTCACTTAGTACAGCAAGGAATGCTCCTCCCTGCTGTATAAAGCCACAACTGGACTGAAACAATGGTAATTAGCAGTAAAAAAATTAAATAAATAACTTACATTGTGAGCTTGCGATGCATGACATCAGTCCAGCAGTCTGGCTTCTTCTTTTTCCTGCGCATGACTGGAAGCTGGCATTCTTCCCACCTGATGTTGAGAGAATGCCAGCTTTGAGGCATTCGCAGAAGAAAGAAGCTGGAATGTTGGACATGTCACACAACGCATTGTCAGTTATGTCAATTATCTATTTTATTATTTTACAGCGAATTATTGTTTAGGTCCAGCGGTGGCTTAGTGCAGCAGAGAGGAACACTCCTTTGTGTACTAAGTGACCGCTGGAGCAATTGTATCTGTCAGTGGCCCTTTTAAAAGTGTTGGTCTTACAGAAAATGAACAAAAAAGAGAGGCTCAGACCCATAGGGAACTAAAGCATTTACTACTTAAAGTGGTACATACAAGCAGGCACACCCAGCGTAATAAATAATTGAACTTTATTAAATAGTCTCACTGTACATAAAGTGCACACATTGACTTGTATTTAATTTTAAAGAACAACAAATCTCCGAACTCTTTTTTTTATAACATAATAACGTTTTAATGCTGTTGCTAACCAACGACGAATAGAATACTTCCTACCGTTAACGTCCAAGGGAGACACAAGGGAGGAGGCAGATGCCGCTTCACTAGGGGACGCAGGTGCGTGCTTGCAGACGGCGCGGCTATGCAGGGAGTTATGGGAAATGTAGTCCATGCTCCCTGCCGCTCACCACTGCCGCCAATGCTTATCAGGCCATCAAAGAACTACCAATATCAGCGTGCACCGCGGCCTGATGGAGCGCGGTGCACGGGCTGATGGAGCGCGGTGCATGCATCCTTCCCATAGACAGGTAGGAGCAGTGGCGGATTAAGAAGACCATGGGCCCTGGGCTGTTACCCAAACTTGGGCCCCCCTTCTCCACCACCACCCTGCCGCGCCGTAACTATTGCTAACACTACCTAAACACTAGTACACAAAGTAGGCACATTATGCACAAAGTACACACAGTACGCACATTATGCACAAAGTACGCACATTATGCACATTATGCACAAAGTACGCACATTATGCACAAAGTAAGGACATTATGCACAAAGTACGCACATTATGCACAAAGTACACAAAGTATGCACATTATGCACAAAGTACGCACATTATGCACAAAGTACACAAAGTACGCACATTATGCACAAAGTAGGCACATTATGCACAAAGTACGCACATTATGCACAAAGTACGCACAAAGTACGCACATTATGCACAAAGTACGCACAAAGTACGCACATTATGCACAAAGTACGCACAGTACAAAGTACGCACATTATGCACAAAGTACGCACAGTACACAAAGTACACACATTATGCACAAAGTACACAAAGTAGGCACATTATACACAAAGTATGCATAGTACACAAAGTACACACGAGTATGCACATTATACACTAAGTAGGCACATTATACACGAGTATGCACATTATACACAAAGTACACCTTGTAAACACATGAATATGGACATTAAACACACATGAATATGGACATTAAACATACATGAATATGGACATTAAACATACATGAATATGGACATTAAACATACATGAATATGGACATTAAACACACATGAATATGGATATTAAACACACATGCACTTACCTTTTATGTCTTCACTGCAGCTCTTCTCCTGCTCACAGCACAGAGCCCGCCGACAGTCTCCCCTCCCCCATGTCCCGACAGCTAGCAGCAGAGATGTTTAGAGCAGGGAAGGGGGGCTGGAGGGGGAGCTTCTAAAGCAGCACAGACCACGGCTGCTAAGTAGAAGCAAAGCTCCCCTCGCCTGACAGGTGCGGTCCTGGCACCGGGGCTCCCTCCGGTGCTAGCGACGCCACTGGGCATGAGGGGGTTCGGGCGGTCATAGGCTCCTTGGGCCCCCTGGCAGTCTTGGGCCCCGGGCGACCGCCCGAAACGCCCTAATGATAATCCGCCACTGGGTAGGAGCCCTGTCTGCGAGCCAGATACGGCCATCAAAAGAGCCATATCTGGCTCGCGAGCCATAGGTTCCCGACCCCTGCCCTAGACACTCCTCACCTGCTAGATCTCTGCAAGAAAAATCAGTACCTTCCAAGAGGAAAAGATGAGAAGACACAAGGTTATGTTTATAAATGATCATTTATTTCTATCACTACCCTATGATAACTATAATTATAATACTATAATTATACTTCAGTTTCTATTATTATTATCCTACTATTATCCCTGTTGATCCAGAAGAAGGCAAAATCCTGTACACATTAAGCCAATTTGTGTCACAAGGGGAAAATTCCTTCTTGACCCTGGGAAAAGGCGATCAGTCTGAGAACCCTGGATCAAACCTGCTGCTATTTATTGAGTTCTAGCTATAAATTTATCACAATTTACTAATTGTTTTAGCTAATTAACCTAAATTACTTTTAAATACATTTGTACTATTGCTAGTGTTTTAGTGTTTTAAAATTATTATTTTTATTATTATGCTGTTATAATTAATATAATGATACTATTATTGCTACACTATTGTAATTAATATTTTATTAGAATTCTAAGTCTTACACTTTATACTATATTATATTACTATTACACTAATGCTATGCTATCACTAAAAACTAATTAGTCCCTACTCCTAAAGCTGTTGATCCAGAAGAAGGCGAAAACCCTGGACACATTCAGCCAATTTATGTCACAAGGGGAAAACTCCTTCTTGACCCCGAGAAAAGGCGATCAGTCTGAGCACCCTGGATCAAATCTGCTGCTATTTATTTATTTCTATCTATTAATTTTACACAATTAATTTTATTTCTCTCTTATTATTGCACTATTACTAATATTACTGCTATTGCAACTATCACTACCAGTGTTGATATGACTTTTATTTCCTATTATACATTTGAAACCTTTTTGTCGTATCTAACAATTATTATTATATTTCTATTATTAGAGCCATTGCTGTTGATGTAATAACAGTTTCGATGTTTCCAAATAATATTTCATCTCATTGGTCTGAGGAGGATGGTCCAGATGATGTTCCTCTTCCCTCTGATGTTCTTCATCGTATCATGGAAGTAGGAATGCTGGCGGATTTTATTTCTTCTTCCTGTCTGACACTGAATTCTTCTCATCGCCATGCTGACTTCTTCCTTGGTTTCTTCTTCCTCTTTAACAGTTTTCTCTTCATCCTCCTCTTTTTTTTCTTCTTTATGCTCATTGTCTGATTCCTCATTCTCCTCCTTGTCTTCCTCCTCCTTGTCTTCCTCCTCCTTGTCTTCCTCCTCCTTGTCTTCCTCCTCATTGTCTTCCTCCTCATTGTCTTCCTCCTCATTGTCTTCCTCCTCATGGTCTTCCTCCTCATGGTCTTCCTCCTCATGGTCTTCCTCCTCATGGTCTTCCTCCTCATGGTCTTCCTCCTCATGGTCTTCCTCCTCATTGCCTTCCGCCTCATTGTCTTTCTCCTCATTGTCTTCCTCCTCATGGTCTTTCTCCTCATGGTCTTCCTCCACTTGTTCCTCCTCGTTCTCTTTTGTCTATTCTTCCTCCTTCTTGACCTCCTCTTCCTTCAGATCCTCACACAGATGGCTTGATGTGGGTTTGGGGTCTTCTTCATCCCATGGCCAAGGTAGATATTTTCTCTGAGCTTTGCGGTTCGTTGGCATGGGGCGCTAAGAAAAGAAAAGATTCAGTCAATTGTCTATTTAGACGTTCCTATAAAATCTTTACATCTATAGAAAGAACATGGATAAATCTGTTATAGAGAGAACATAATAACCAGTATGATCACTGACCTCCATCTTGAAGATTGGGGATGGTAGGAATTTTGTGCAGTAGATGAGGCATTGTAGGTTTCTTTCCTCTGTGCTCCTGGGGTAAACCGAAGAGAGAAAACAACCAGATAATGGGATTAATCAGAAGCGTCCAGAAACCGTCAAATCCATGGAATTACAGTAACATTTCTGTAATCTGCCATCAATGGGAACTCAGAGGAGCTGGATTCTCATATATGCTGGATTATTGGAGGGGCATAAAAAAGAATATAACTTTCACTTTATTTTGATAAAGACATATTACCAAAAAACTCACTTGAGAAGGGTCCGAGTCCAAAACGCATCCCTGCTGCCGATAGATGTCCTAAAGAGAAGAGAATCCAGTAAGTGACCCCTTATCCCTCCTCAGGAATGGACAGTAGGACAAGGGGTCAGTTTTACAAATGAGCAGCCGGTGATTTGTCGACTTGTTACCTGTCCGGGGCTCTTACTCAATAAGCCGCTATTTGTCTGAGTGGACAGCCGGCCACATGGACCTATCCTGCTGGATCCAAGTCTCCTGCTACATGTCCATCACAGGGAAGGAAAAAACAAGACAATGAAGCCACTGACCTCCAGAGATCTGCTGCCCGCTGCCATCCTGTACCCGTCCTGAACTGTAGTATCCAAATCACAAGCTGAAACACAAAAAAGAGATGTAATCCCAGATCTGATAAAGACCCAAAATCCTGCAACTTTCCACATGTTTTAATGGTGAATGTCCAACATAATTTTTGTTTAATCTAAAAAGATCCAAAATTCTGAGCTGATTAATTTTAATAAAATATCACGCAGCGCCATAATCTGGACAGTGCAGCGCTTGGTGTTTGTGTAACTCCCATAGATCTTGTATGGGGTGTCAGTGCATCTCTCCTAACAATCTTCTCATCACTGTGGTCGTCCACTTGTGGAGGAAGCAGGGGTATAGCTACAGGGAATGCAGAGGTAGCAGTTGGGAGGCCCTGTTTCATATTTTGCATTGGGGCCAAGGAGTTTCACGATATGAATGATAGAACAATTATCTCTGGAAATCTTCATGTAACATTCACCATGGTAGTTTTTACTGTATTTTGGGCTTTGTATATATATATATATATATATATATATATACAGACAGTGATAATACATTGGAATGTGGCCTGTACTGGGTATTCGTAGCGTCCTCTCATAGTAGAAGGTGCAATATAGGTAATAACAGACAGAAGAGCATACTATACTGGATTACATTGCTGCCCTATAAAGATATATGACATTACATGTATTATTTTTTTTTGTTCAATTCACAAGTACAGAATACAAACCCAAAACATTAACCAAAGAGTCTCCATTTACAGCACCATAACAGCAACTCTATAATCATTGCCAGAAGACTGCCCCCAATAACAACACTGCCAGCAGAGTGCCCCTCATAAATACTGGCAGCAGAGAGTCTCTTATAAACATTATTGGCAGCAGAGAGCCCCTTATAAACATTACTGGCAGCAGAGAGTCCTATATAACCAGTTCCAGCAGACGCTTCCCATCACACAGCCATAGAATAAATGCTAAAATGCTGGTTGCCTGCAGCCACCACTAGGGGGAGCTCACAATTTCCATATTTATACAGGTTATATAGTAGTTATTGGGGGTAATATTAATACAATGTGACAGCTCCCCCTAGTGGAGGTTACCAGCGGTCTTTGTGGGAGCTTTGTCTGCTCTGTCAGGAGTTCAGGAGATCTCCCCTATTTCTGGAAAAATCACAGACAATCCGTGATTTGTGGTAAATGATAAATTCCTAATAACATGAATGAAGCATCATGGGAGATGAGATAAATGGAGGTCAGTTATATCACATTATGGAGGAACTCACCGACGTCCAACTTCACTCGTCGTTGTCCTGTAAAAGACTGAGGATTTCAAATTCAAATCCAGCGATCCTATTGGCTGATAATCAATTCCAAAATTTAAAGGGACATAACACTCTTTTTTCACTAGACTACATTTAATTTTCTGCCCATAACAAAAAGCTTGTACTGAATATCTCCATAGAATACACTGCAAGGGAGAAATTCAGCTGACTATAAGCAATATTTATATAAATAATATATAAGTGATTGAACTTCAGAGAAATGTGGTTAGATTACTTATATTGCATTCCCACATCAAAGAAGATAATGGTGAAGGAGCACATGCTCAATCATACTGCCTGAAAATAATTATGTTACCTGAGGGTTGATATTCCTAATATAATTCTTCAATGTCCCCTCATTGTGCAATGCATTAACCCTTTAAAGGCCTTGGTATTTTTAACCTTAAACTCAGATTTGTAAAAATCTCCAGGCGTATACACCACCATTCCCATAGATTTCAGCGGACTAACGTACACCTAAAAGTGTCTTATGGAAAATGTTTGTCCGAATACATTAAATACAATAATAGTGCAATTGACTGCACTACTCAATACAACTGTGTACAAAATAAATGTATGCTGCGTGGTATGCCTTTATTTTATTCTGAGTCAATGGCAATCGTTGACCTTGGTGTTAACCTTGCCATACTTTAAAATGAAGCGATCCGCTTTCTGAAATAGTCTTCTTTGACATATGACACAAGTAGCTTTGGTTGATTGAGGCAGGACTAGAATTAAGGTTTGGGGTGGTGGTAGCAATTCTTTTTTATTTTACATATATATATATATATATTCACACACACACACAAAGAAAAACTAGTAAAACACAAGTCAAAGGTAGTAAAGGTAAAACATGGAGGAGTTACACAGCTGCAGTATTGAACACTGTCAATTTTGCTCTAGGCACTAGTGAAGCGATACTTGTCTGTGAAAGAGCAAGCCCTGTCATAGTCTTGATTCCTGACTATCATTAGGACGAGTTTAGAAGGGCGCTACTATTATGTCTTTATGATATATTATCACGCCACTGAAACCACAAAAATGTAGAAATATGTTGAGTGTATCTGCATTTCTCTAGATCACACTTAACCCAATGCCCAAAGCAAAGATAATGGAACGCACTCCATCGTAACGGAGAACATAACTATTCAAAACACTGTTAAACATTTAATAGCTGTATAAATACTATATTTAAAGGCTATGTAAACCTCTAAACACTATATATATATATATATATATATATATATATATACACACACACACACGTATTAGAGGATTTTAAACAGCATTCTAATTGTTTTTTGTTAACTTTTTTTTACTTTTTGAGATACAGCTTCTATGTTTCCTGGATACATAGAAGCTGTATCTTGCACTCAAACCCGAATCCGTCAGATCAGCGGCACTAACGGCTTCAATGACAGGCGGTCCTGCGTGTTTCTGACACGCAAGATCCATCTGTTCTTGATCACATCTAAGATAATGATTTGACGGCCCTGGGAGAGCTCTCCAAGGTATTCGTTTAACGTACACATGTGACGGATGCCATATAGTGGCATCCATAGCACATAAACAGGCTCCTATGTGAAAAAAAAAATGTATACCTGTTTTCTGCAGGATGCCTCAGAATGTTATAGCGTAGTATACTGTGATATTCCATCCTTCAAAAATAGGTATACTGATGTACACCAGCCCGATGGATATGAAACGAGATGTGAACAGACCCTTAAAGGGGGATAAAAAAGGATTATTGCCCCGGGACTTTTACCTTCTAGGAGCCCTGCCCTTAAAGTTCTCATCAGTTCTTCCCAGATACTTCCAGCAGCAAGACATGAGACTTGAAAAGTTTTTAAGTATATCTTGAATAATATACAGGCTTCAATATAATGCAGACAAGGTGAATATGGAGCATTTACTAATAATTTATTAGTATGGGATATACAAGCGGACAGTGGCGTAACTTCCGCCGTAGCAGCTGTAGCGGCTGCTACGGGACCCGCGGCATGAGGGGGCCCGTGTCGCCCGCCGGCATGGGCCCCCACCATGACCGGAGGCTCCGCTAGCAGCCGCTATGGCTGCTACAGCGCGACGCCACTGAACACTACGGCAGAGCAGGGAGGTATCTCCCCGCTCTGCCATTAAACAAAAGACATGTATCCCCTATCCACAGGATAGGGGATACATGTGTGATCGCTGGCATCGATCGGGAGAACGGGGGACTGAAAGTCCCCTGAAGTTCTCCATCAGAAACCTCGGACTTCCAGGGTCTGTGCCGGCAGCTCTGTAGAAATGAATGGAGCGCCGGTCGCGCTTGTGCGCATGCGTGACCAGCGCTCCTTTCATTTTTATTGAGCTGCGCAGACGCCGGAAGTCAGAGGTTAGTCATGGAGAACTTCGGGGGACTTTAGGTCCCCGTTCTCGCTATCGCTGCCAGCGATCACACATGTATCCCCTATATTGTGGATAGGGGATACATGTCTTTTGTAGGATACACTGTAGGTCAAATTTTTTTGGGGGGTTGGGGACGCTGTATGGCGTTCCCTACAGGGGGGGCTGTATGGCGTTCCCTACATGGGGGGGCTGTATGGCATTCCCCACAGGGGGGGCTGTATAGCGTTCCATACAGGGGGGCTGTATGGCATTCCCTACAGGGGGGGCTGTATAGCGTTCCCTACAGGGGGGGCTGTATGGTGTTCCCTACAGGGGGGGCTGTATGGCGTTCCCTACAGGGGGGGCTGTATGGCGTTCCCTACAGGGGGGGCTGTATGGCGTTCTCTACAGTGGGGGCTGTATGGCGTTCTCTACAGTGGGGGCTGTATGGCGTTCTCTACAGTGGGGGCTGTATGGCGTTCTCTACAGTGGGGGCTGTATGGCGTTCTCTACAGTGGGGGCTGTATGGCGTTCTCTACAGTGGGGGCTGTATGCCGTTAGCGCCATACAGCCCCCTCTGTAGATAACGCCATACAGTCCCCCCTGTAGATAACGCCATACAGCCCCCTCTGTAGATAGCGCCATGCAGCCCCCTCTGTAGATAGCGCCATACAGCCCCCTCTGTAGATAGCGCCATACAGCCCCCTTTGTAGATATCTACAGAGGGGGCTGTATGGCGCTATCTACAGAGGGGGCTGTATGGCGCTATCTACAGAGGGGGCTGTATGGCGCTATCTACGGAGGGGGCTGTATGGCGTTATCTACAGAGGGGGCTGTATGGCGTTATCTACAGGGGGGCTGTATGGCGTTATCTACAGGGGGGCTGTATGGCGTTATCTACAGGGGGGGCTGTAAAAAAGGCACTATCTACAAGGGGAGGGGGGGCCCCAGTCAAAAGTTTGCTATGGGGCCCAGTCTTTCCTAGTTACGCCCCTGCTAGGGGATATATTAGTAGTAGAACTCATATTCATTTTTGGTGCCCCATCTTTCTGCACCAAGTAGAAGAAATCAGAAGGCTCTGCATATACGTTTAGATTTATGTTTATTTCCATAGGTAGGTAAGAAGTAGCTGTCATACACATTTGCCTTCTCCCAGTTGAGCAAAAAATATAGTATGTTAACATCCAACATGACCTATCCTCATTTCTCAGCAGACATCGGAGGACAGCCGAGTTCCTCTATAAACATTAGATTATTGGCAAATCATCTAATATGTATGCACATTATAAATTAATCCTGAATTATATGACACAGTAGGGAGGCCCACTAAGGTTTTTGCCCAAAGGGCCAAAAGGGCACATTTACAGTACATCCTTGTTATGATCATGGATATGGTCGAACTAATCCAAGAGAGGACAAAGTAATTTTTAAAGGGCTTTAGTTTTGACACAATGATCTGGCCCAATCACAACAGGGCCCAAGAGGTCAAGCAGAGAATAACCACAAATTCTGGGATTATCCATTTTTTGGGTTGTGTCAAGGTTACAATGCCCTTCAAAGTATAGCTTTGGACTGCGTTACTGGGGTATCTCGACTGATACACCAAGATGCAAAGTTAATTTCAGTATTTCAAATCACAAGCCAGACATTGTTTGAAAATTGGGTTAAAACATCATTCAGTTTAGTGTCATTCAAGACTCAATTCAATTTTGCTAGCCCTTGTGGGGATGTTGCCAGACCAGCAGGGGTCATGGGTGAGTATTATATGTGTGGCACTAGCTACAGAGCCTGTGTGGGGCACAGGGGCAGTGCACAGCACTACCTATTGGGGCAGTGTGGCACTATCTACATGGGTTGTGTGTAGAATTATCTACAGGGAGCAGTGTGTGGCACTATCTACTGAGGCAATGTGGCATTATCTACTGGAGGCACTGGCACTATCTACATGGTTTGTGTGCGGCACTATCTTCAGGGGGTAGTGTGACACTATCTACAGGGGGCAGTGTGTTGCACAATCTACATGGGCTGAGTGTGGCACTATCTACAGGGGCAGTGTGTAGCACTATCTACTGGGGGCAGTGTGTGTCACTATCTACATGGGCTGTGTGTGCCACTATCTGCAGTGGGCAATGTGTGGCACTATCTACTGAGGCAATATCTATTGGTGGCACTGGAACTATCTATATGGGTTGTGTGTGGCACTATCTACAGAGACAGTTTGAAGCATTATCTACAAGGTGCACTATCTACACTGGTTTTTGTACTACCAGTAGTAGTCAGCACATATCCAAATAACTTGGTTTGAAAAGTATGCATTTGGAAACCCCCCTTTAAAAATCCTACGTTTGCCCATGGGAATGAACATATGCTTTTTAGGCTTGCACTTTTTTTTTTATTATATATTTTATTTTATATGTTGCGTTACAGGAGGCAATTGGTGCCTATAAATCTATCCATCCAGCTATAGGAGTCCTAAGTCTACTTGTCCCATCCAGATTTACCCAATAACATAAATGGTAGGTATCTCTACTTGCCTAAAAAGTCAAACATGCCAACTTTTGTAGAGCTGGGGCTCCTCTCTGCTGGGGACTCCAATCTGCATAGGTGGCAGGACCCTCCATGTTCATCTTACTTAACATACATGGCTGCCTAATCCATTGCTAACATGTACAGTCACTTATTTTTTGTCCTTTGTCCAAAAAGACTGTCCATGGTTAGAAGAGTCCTCTCTGTCTTTGATTCCATTGTAACTGAGCCAACTGGGCTTTGTAAGGCCATAGTAATATGGGTCAGCATGGACTATGTTTGTCATCCTGAGGTTGGGTCAGACAGGGGCCACTGTAATTCTGTAGTCCAAGGGTCTATATACACCTGGAGCTGCACCTAATTCTAGCCCCTTCCCTCCACAGCCATTTTCCTAATTTTCTCTTTCGTTTTTCCCTCCCCACCTTCCAAAAGCCATAACTTCTTTATTTATTTGTCGATATAGTCCTATGAGGGCTTGTTTTTTGCAGGACGAGTTTTTGGTTTTAACGGCACTATTTATTGTACCATATCATATACTGTGATACTGAAAAAAACTTCTTTGTGGGGTGGAATGGGGAAAAAACGGTGGTTCCTCCATAGTTTTTTGGGTTCCGTTTTTACGGTGTTTACCGTGCGGTAAAAACGACATATTAAGTTTATTCTGCGGGTCAATATGATTACAGCGATACCAAATTTATAATTTTTTTATGTTTTTCTACTTTTATAAGGAAAAATCTAATTGTTAAAAATGTTATTTGTTTTGCATTCTGGTCGATTGAGCTGTATAAGGGCTTTTTTTTGCTGGTCAAAAGGTTATTTTTATTGGTACCATTTTGGGGTACATGAGGCTTTTTGATCACTTTTTATAAAAAAAATTTGTGGGAGAGGAGGTAACCAAGAAACAGCTATCCTTGCATTTTTGATTTTTTTTTTCCATCGTTCACCATGCCGGCTAAATAATATTATAGTGTAATAGTTCAAACGTTTATGGTCGCGGCCATAACACTTATGTTAATTTTTTTTATTATTGCTTTTGGGGGAAAATGGGAAAAGGGGGATATTTTTACTTTTAATATTTTACATTTTTTTAATATATATTAAAAAAAACTTTATTTAGCTGTGTTTAACTTTTTTTATTAGTCCCCCTAGGGGACTTGGACCAGCAATCTTGGATCGCTCCCACGATATACTGCAATACAGGGCTTAATAGTAATACAAAGGTGACAGGCCTGTGGGCCATGACAACCATCGACACCCCGCGATCGCTTTGTGGGGGGCCAATGGAACGTCAGAGGGGGCCACCCCCCTGTTTCTAATGGTTTAGATGCCTCGGTCACAGAGGACCTATTCTAGAATTATTTGTTGAACGTTTAGTTACCCTTTAAGGTAATTCCCCGAATTAATATAATTGTATCTTTGTCATTTAAAGGTAAACCTACACAATAACAATAACAATTTGCATCATATTCAATTTAATTTCATAAAAAATATATAAAAAACAAAAAAATACTCATGGAAAAATAAATAGGTCACTGTTTGCACGCTAGTGGGTTAGAATAGGCCCTTTTTGACACTCAAAATATATATATACAGTATATATATATATATATATATATATATATACAGTATATATATATACTAGCTTTCATACCCAGCGTTGCTCGGGAGGTTGACTTATGGTATAGATAGAGTAAAAGCTCACTATTTAAATACCCAATTATGTGTTGTAAGGCCTCATACAAACGACCGTAGAATTCGTCCGTAATTACGGACCCATTCACTTCTATTGACGATGGACACCTTCCTGTATATTTACAGGAAGGTGTCCGTGCCGTAGAAAGGCTCCGCAAAAGATAGGACATGTCTTGTTTTTGCTTTTTACGGACCGTGCTCCCATACTTTATATGGGAGCACGACCCGCATAATAATTAGAGAGTATTAAAAGTTAACTTACCTGCTTCTTCCTCCAGTCCGGCCTCCCAGGATGACGTTTCATCCCATGTGACCGCTGCAGCCAATCACAGACTGCAGCAGTCACATGGACTGCCGTGTCATCCAGGGAGGTGGGACTGGATGTCAAGAGGGACGTGTCACCAAGACAACGGTACGTATGAAATTCTTTTACTTTCAATCGCTGCGGAAACTCTGCCCGATTAGTGCAGAGAAAATGGGTCCGTAATTACGGGTGGAATACTGGTGACACCGGACCCAATGTTATTGGAAGCACCATTAAATATCCTTAACACTATGATCACATGATCAAAAAAAATGTATTCCCTTTAGGAAATAAAAGTCCTAAGCCAGTGCTCCTAGACTGAACTACGAAGTGGTGGATGAAGGGCGGGGACTTCTGATTCATGCCCATTTGGCATCATTTTTCCTCGCTCCTCATCTTTACCATTAGTCCCTCGATCGCTCATTGCTTCTCCATGCATTTTAGTCCCTCAATTATACGAGACAGGACAACTGTCCTGCCTATGTGTAAACCTGCTGTGGCCTGCTGTGTTAGGCAATTCAGCGAGGAATGATGTACGTTGCAGCCAATTATGGGCTGCCACGTCATCAATAGGGGCGGAGCCTGTCAGTGCAATCCCCTGATTTTAAACCAATGAAAAATCGGGCTTCAAACAAATCATTCCATGTAAAACTTCACTCATCACAGTACATATTTCACATTTCCATAAGCATACACTCAAATGAAGGTAAAAAAAAAATCATGTTCAGTACCTCAAATTACAGGCCAGACATTTTTTAAAAATTGGGTCACTAATTATTCAGTTGTTTTTTTTAAACTGTTTTTTGACTACAATGGGAGTACCCTCTAACTTGGTGTTAACTCTTGTCTCCATTTAAAGCCATCAGCTACCAAGTGTATTATTAGGGCGGATTTACACGAGCGTGTGCGTTTTTGCGCACGCAAAAAACGTGGCGTTTTGCGTGCGCAAAAGGCACCTAACAGCTCCGTGTGTCAGCAGCGTATGATGCGCGGCTGCGTGATTTTCGCGCAGCCGCCATCATTATGACACTGTTTGGATGTTTGTAAACAGAAAAGCACGTGGTGCTTTTCTGTTTGCAAACATACTTTTGACTGCTGTTACGCGAATCACGCGCGTCCCACAGAAGTGCTTTCGTGTGGTGCGCGTGATTTTCAGTGACTTCAGTGATGCGCGAAAAATGCAAAAATATAGGACCTGTCGTGAGTTTTACGCAGCGGACTCACGCTGCGCAAAAATCACTGACAGTCTGCACTGCCCCATAGACTAGCATAGGTCCATGTAAATCCGCCCTCACTGACATGTTCTGTTAAGTATTTTGTTATCTTATTTACCACTCTGATAATTCTTAAATCCCTCTCAATCTGCAATGTAAACTACTGTACTCAACGTCTTCTTACCTTTAAGTGCACTCATGAGTACTTTATAGTGTCTGTCAACTCTCTCTAAGGGTATGTTCACACGGCCTATTTACGGACGTAATTCGGGCGTTTTTGCCCCGAATTACGCCCGAAAATAGCGCCTCAATAGCGCTGACAAACATCTGCCCATTGAAAGCAATGGGCAGACGTTTGTCTGTTCACACGAGGCGTATATTTACGCGCCGCTGTCAAATGACGGCGCGTAAATAGACGCCCGCGTCAAAGAAGTGACCTGTCACTTCTTTGGCCGTAATTGGAGCCGTTATTCATTGACTCCAATGAATAGCAGCGCTAATTACGCCCGTAATGGACGCGGCGTTCAAACGCCTGCACATGCCGTTACGGCTGAAATTACGGGGATGTTTTCAGGCTGAAACATCCCCGTAATTTCAGCCGTAACGGACGCCCTCGTGTGAACATACCCTTATAATGCTCCTCTACTTCCTCAACTCTCTCTTAGGGTATGTGCACACACACTAATTACGTCCGTAATTGACGGACGTATTTCGGCCGCAAGTCCCGGACCGAACTCAGTGCAGGGAGCCGGGCTCCTAGCATCATACTTATGTACGATGCTAGGAGTCCCTGCCTCGCTGCAGGGCAACTGTCCCGTACTGTAATCATGTTTTCAGTACGGGACAGTTGTCCTGCAGCGAGGCAGGGACTCCTAGCATCGTACATAAGTATGATGCTAGGAGCCCGGCTCCCTGCACTGTGTTCGGCCCGGTACTTGCGGCCGAAATACGTCCGTCAATTACGGACGTAATTAGTGTGTGTGCACATACCCTTATAATCATGGCCGGCCTTAGCTATGTGCGACACGTGCGGTCGCACAGGGCGCCGGCCGCCATGCTGTAAGGGGGCGCCAGTGGGTACAAGCCGAAGAGAGGAGGAAATTTTCCTTCCTCTCCACGGCTGTGTGAAGTGAGCGCTGATTGGAGGAGCAGCAGCAGGTGCTTCTGTCTGCTCCACCAATCGGCACAGCCTGTACTGCAGTGTCACTCAGAGCCTCACGCAGCTCCTTCCTGCTGTGCTGCTGCCACAGTGAAGACTCCTCCACGGAGCTCCAGTGTCAGGTAAGAGCAGAGGCTTTAGGTTAATCTATGTTTATTTATGTGCTGTGTGAGGGAGGGGAAAAGAGGGGGCTTTATTTGATGTGTAACAGGATGTTTTTTTTTTTAAAAGATCGATTTTGTGGGGGAGGGGAGACTAGGTGATAGGGGCTTTGTGTGTGTGTGTGTATTTTTTTACTGATTGATTTTGAAGGTGAGGGGACATTGCCCTAAATGCTATAGGAGTGTGGGGGGATTCTTTATAAATGTATTTTGTGGGGAGGGGGACTTCTGTATAGTTTATTTTGTGGTGTAGGAGCTTATTATGAATCATGGGGGAGGGGAACTTAGCGTTATGTATGGGGAGAAAGGATTCTTTAGGGTACGGCCACACGGAGCGGCCCTCACACTGTCGCAACGCGGCCAACACCCGCGCTAGCACTATGTAGGAGCGGCTGTCAAATACCTTGTTAAGGGGTATTCCGGTTACATGCTCATGTGCACTGCCGCTCCATTCATTCTCTATGGGAGCGCCGGAGATAGCCGAGTGCAGTGTTCTGCTTTTTCCGGCGCTTCCATAGAGAATGAATAGGGGGTAAGTTGTTGTAATTTGCAAAATCGTGCGGCCATAAAGGGTGTATTAATTCATGGCCGCATGTTAACGCGGGTAAACCGTACCATTATCTGCAAAATTGTGCGGCCATGAATTAATACACCCTTTATGGCCGCACAATTTTGCAAATTATAACAACTTACCCCCTTATTTATTCTCTATGGGAGCGGCGGAAAAAGCCGAACACTGCACTCGGCTATCTCCGGCGCTCCCATAGAGAATGAATGGAGCGGCAGTGCGCGTGCGAATGTAACTGGAATACGTGCGGCCACTAACAGGCTGTTTGACAGCCGCACTGAAGATGGTGCCGGCGTGGTTGTTAGCTGCGTTGTGACCGTGTCAGGGCCGCTTTGTGTGGCCTTACCCTTAGGCTGGATTCACACGAGTGTGTGCCTTTTGCGCTTGCAAAAAACGCAGCGTTTTGCCTGCGCAAAAGGCACTTAACAGCTCCGTGAGGCAGCATCATATGATGCGCGGCTGCGTTGTTTTCGCGCAGCCGCCATCATTATGACACTCCATTTGGATGTTTGTAAACAGAAAAGCACGTGGTGCTTTTCTGTCTTCATTCATCCTTTTGACAGCTGTTGCGCGAATCACGCTGTTCGCACGTTAGTGCTTCCGTGTGGCATGCGTGGTTTTCACGCACCCATTGACTTCAGTGCGTGATGCGCGAAAAACGCTCAAAGAACGGACATGTCGTGACTTTTGTGCAGCGGACACACGCTGAGTAAAAATCACACACATGTCTGCACGGCCCCATAAACTAATATAGGTCCGTGCGAAGCGCATGAAAATCACGCGCGTTGCACGGACGTATATCCCATTCGTCTGAATAAGCCCTTAGAGATAATATTTGTGGGGAGAGCAACTTGATTATAAGGGTAGGAACACACAGGGCGGATACGTAAAACTGCACAGTGTATACATCCTGAGAACCGCAGGGAATTTCACCTGAAAAACGGCACCAAATTTTGGTGCAGTTTTTTTGGCGGAAAGACTGCAGAAATAAATTAAAAAAAAAGCTAATACTCCCGGCCGTAGTCCCTCTCTCTCTCTCTGAGCGTAGCCCGGCCTCCTGCGATGACGCTGTAGTCCATGTGACCGCTGCAGCATTTGATTGGCTGCAGCTGTCACATGGGATGCATCGTCATCCCTGGAGGCCGGGCTACTCTCAGAACAGAATACGCATCGCTATGACTACGGCCGGGTGTATTACCTTTTTTTTTCTCATTAGAGATTAACGATAAGCAAAGTTTTTATCATTGATCTTCCCCTTTGTTAACACTGACCAAATATCATTATAATTGGTCAGAAACTGGCGAATCATGATGATAATTGGCTAAACTAAATAGGCCTTTAATGGGGGTATATTCAGGCTTCGTGCCTAGGGCAGCGTGAGTTGTAAATACGGCCCTGCTAAAGACACAGATACTATTGAACACTATAGCAGAGCAGGGAGGTATCTCCCTGCTCTGTGATCTACTAGGCTGGTGGTTCCCAACATGAGGTTCCCATGAGAACCCTCCAGGGGGGCCGCGACACTCCTCTGGACAACTGCCATGGACGTGCTTTCCCTCCTCCTCATAGTGGATGTGAGGAGGAGGAGATTTTTTTGCAGAACCCCTGTAGATCGCACCCCCGACTAAATGGACAGAGACGGCAGGGGCTTCTCCTGGAGTGGAATCCCCGCTCACAGCGTCTGCAACACTGTGGACAGGGATTCCGCTTCAGGAGTTAGTTGCCCCTGATGTCACTGTTCATATATGGACATCAAGCACTCCGTCAAGGAATCCCCAGCCACAGGGAGCTACAGTGGCGCTATCTACAGGAAGGGAGTGCTACCTACATGGGGGCTGTGTGGCACTACCTACAAGGGTGTGTTTGGCACTACAAGGGATCTGTGTGGCACTACCTACAAGGGGGCTGTGCGGCAAGGGGAGGGGATTTGTGGCACTACTTACTAGGGATGCACAATGCATCGAAACTTCGATACTGTTTCGATACTGTGCATCCCCAAATGTTTCGAGCCACACAGCTAAGTATAGTAATATATGATGAATGAGAGCGGGGCTGCGGCTGTGTAATACAGCCATTGCCCGCTCCTGAGTCCTGACAAGTGCGCGGCGTCAGGATGATGCGATGCGGCCAGCGCTGCACTAATGAGCGGCGACACTGAAGACAGAACATGGTGGCCGCACTGCAAAACACCCCCGTGTTCTGACTTCGGTCTCTGCGCATCACCTCATGCTGACCGCGTGTGCACTTAATGTCAGGAGCGGGGCAATGACTGTATTACACAGCCGCAGCCCCGCTCTATAACGGCAGAGATCAGAGAAACCTCTTATCTCCGCCGCTATTCTCCTGAATGCTACGATCAAAGCTGACTGCAGCATTCAGGGGAAAGTTAGGAGGGGGGATGCCCCTGGATCGCGTCACAGGGAATTCCTGTGACGCGATCGAGGGCCATACCATATATGGGCAGACAGCCCAGGGTCTATTGAAGGACCCCAGGGCTGTCTTACCGTATTTCCTGTTGTTAGGGCATACTTAGGTATGTTCTAACAACTGCCTGTGTACTATACATACACAGGCTAATGTACAGGCCTATATCTGATATATGCCAGTATATTAAAGTTTAAAAATAAAGTAAAAACATAAAGTAATGTTAAATTTTAAAAAAATACACATTCACCTTTTTTTTTACAATAAACATTAAAATAAGTCTCAATACATAAAATATACACACATTGGGTATTGGCGCGGCCGTAATAACCTGCATAACAATTTTTTTGCGTCATTTATGATGTGTACGCTGTAAAAAAAAAACAAAAAAAAAAAACTTCTTTCACTTATTAATGTGAGGCACGAGGTGTGATGAATTTAACCTCCATGTGCCTCAAATTAATAGTAATTAACCCCATCATGTACCTCACACATTAACCCATTATGACTGAGAAACATGATGGGGTTAATTACTATTAAGCACAGTAGAAGGAAGTCGGCACCACTCTCAATCCTCACAGCATGGAACAGGCAGATAGATGCAAGTGGAATCAGGGTTTTTCTCATTTAAGCAAAATTCGGGCGGTGCTCAGCATAAAAACAGACGGTCTTGTAGTATAATATAGATGAAAGAAATGAAAATGCGGCACTCACCCGTTTGCAAATCTTCTTAACTTTATTGTGTCACCTTGGCGAGGGTAAAAGCATTACAGGGAGGATAGCTAGTTGTAGGTTACAGCCTGTTTCGCGCTGGAGATCGCGCTTCTTCTGACCGATTTTTTTTTTTTCCAGGGGTGGGTCAAGTCCGAAAAAGTTGGGAAACTCTGTAGCAGGGTACAGAGGCGTGATGACATCTCTGGATCAAGCCGGCCTATGCAAGGATCATGTCAGGTGGAGGTGGGGGGGCAGTATGGCACTGTCTACAAGGGGGAGGTGGGTGCTGTATGACACTGTCTACAAGGGGGCGGTGGGGGGCACTGTGTACAAGAGGGAGGTGGGGCTGTATGACACTCTACAATGGGCAGATGGGGGCTGTATGGCACTGTCTACAAGGAGGAGGTGGGGGATTATGGCACTGTCTACAGGGAGGCTGTACGGCACAATCTACAGGGGTCACTTTCTACAAGGGGGACTGTGAGGGCATTATACTCTGTGGAGGCCACTAAGCGGACATCATACTGTGTAGGGGCACTACAGGGGGAAATATAATGTGTGTGCCACTTAGGGGGCAGAACACTGTGTTGGCACAATTAGAGGACAAAATACTGTGTCCTTGAAGGCGTTATAATATATTACATTATTACATATTGTTATTATACTGTGTGTGGGGCACTAAAGGGGCATTACACGGTGTGGGGGCACTATATAGGGCATTATACTGTGGGGAGGAATTATGCTTTTTTTATGGGGCATTTTTTATAATGGCGTGAGGCGCCGAAAGATAATTTCGCACGGGGCGCCATCTACCCTAAGGCCGGCCCTGCTTATAATGCTCCTCTACTTCCTCAACTCTCTCTTATGGTACTCCTCTACTTCCCCAACTCTCTCTTATAATGCTCCTCTACTTCCCCAACTCTCTCTTATGGTACTCCTGTACTTCCCCAACTCTCTCTTATGGTACTCCTGTATTTCCTCAACTCTCTTTTATGGTACTCCTGTACTTCTTCAACTCTTTCTTATGGTATTCCTGTACTTCCTAAACTCTCTCTTATGGTACTCCTGTACTTCCTAAACTCTCTCTTATGGAACTGCTGTACTTCCTGAACTCTCTCTTATGGTACTCCTGTACTTCCACAACTCTCTCTTATGGTACTCCTGTACTTCTTAAACTCTCTCTTATGGCACTCCTGTACTTCCTCAACTCTCTCTTATGGTACTCCTGTACTTCCACAACTCTCTCTTATGGTACTCCTGTACCTCTTAAACTCTCTCTTATGGCACTCCTGTACTTCCTCAACTCTCTCTTATGGTACTCCTGTATTTCCTCAACTCTCTCTTATGGTACTCCTGTATTTCCTCAACTCTCTCCTATGGTGCTCCTGTACATCCTTAACTCTCTCTTATGGTACTTCCTAAACTCTCTCTTATGGTACTCCTGTACTTCCTGAACTCTCTCTTATGGTACTCCTGTACTTCCTGAACTCTCTCTTATGATACTCCTGTACTTCCTCAACTCTCTCTTATAGTACTCCTGTACTTCCTGAACTCTCTCTTATGGTACTCCTGTACTTCCTCAACTCTCACTTATGGTACTCCTGTACTTCCTCAACTCTCACTTATGGTACTCCTGTATTTCCTCAACTCTTTCTTATGGTACTCCTGTATTTCCTCAACTCTCTCTTATGGTACTCCTGTACTTCCTAAACTCTCTCTTATAGTACTCCTGTACTTCCTGAACTCTCTCTTATGGTACTCCTGTACTTCCTCAACTCTCACTTATGGTACTCCTGTATTTCCTCAACTCTTTCTTATGATACTCCTGTATTTCCTCAACTCTCTCTTATGGTACTCCTGCACTTCCTTAACTCTCTCTTATGGTACTCCTGTACTTCCTCAACTCTCTCTTATGGTACTGCTGTATTTCCTCAACTCTCTCTTATGGTACTCCTGTATTTCCTCAACTCTTTCTTATGGTACTCCTGTACTTCCTCAACTCTTTCTTATGGTAAAAAAGGAAAAATAGGGGGGAGGAATCCTCCAGCTCACCTGACACGTATGTTATGTGTCGCTGACATCGCACGAATCCTCGTGTCGGCACACGATATTGAATAGCAGAGGGTAACAGAGAGTTGGATTCAGTGCTGTGTTTGGAATAAAACGGAAACTATTTCCAAGTTTTACTAGTCTTCTGGTTAAAAAGGTCCAAAGGTATGGAGTCCTAGTGTGCAAGAAGGAATATCGATCCAGTGATGGAGCCTACGCGTTTCAGACGTGTCCAACGTCCTTAATCATGGCTGATAATGATTTGCGACTGAAGCCCTGGTTTTTATGTGTGTTTTTTTCCCGGTGTAGCACCTGTATTTTGATTGCGTTCCAGGTCATGAGGAGTCCCTGGAACGCAAACCGGATGTAGTCAGATTTTCGTTAAAGATGTTTTATGTAGTGCTCACCGCTAACAGTAGAAACATTGTATGGCACATCCACTTAGGTTCAAAGGTGAGAAATGAATGTCAAAGAATAGAGCATTGTTTTATTTACGTCGCTTTCCTGTAGTACATGGAACTGATTGTGGTGCTGGATTGTATGACTTGGTCTGTTTGTAGTTCTGTGTGTCTACGTATTTTATTTGCGTTCCAGGCCTCATGTATGTGTTGGAACGCAGGACCGGCCAATGCGAAGACCCAGACCAGACACAACTTTTTATCCAGCTGTACAGTGATCCGTTTCATTCTCGGTAAGTATGTGAAGATTCATTTTATGTCTACAAAAAACGGTGTAATTTATTTGTTTACTCCCATTTAACAGTTTTGTTTTATTTTATTTGAACTATACTATTTTGGTTTTATTGGAGTATGTAAAATGAATAATGTAAAACCACATTGGAATGTGACACATGTCAGTTTTCTATTCAGTTGTTTTGTTTGGGCTTTCAGTTTCGCTGGCCTGGATTGTTTTATCATAGTTGTATGTGAACTTGAGGTTATAGGGGTTTTGATTTAGGAATTCTAAAAAGTTGGGAATAGTGTCAGTATGTCCTTTCCATATAATTAGGAGATCGTCGATATATCTTCCATACCACTCTATGTCATTGCCAAATGGGTTGTTGCTGGAAAAAATGTGAGATTCCTCCCACCACGCCATAACTAAATTGGCTATTGAGGGGGAGAATTTTGCTCCCATTGAGACACCTTTTAGTTGAAGGTAATATTTACCGTCAAATTGGAAGAAGTTATGTGTCATCAGAAACATAAGCACACTTAAGATATAGCTTTTAAAATTTTTGTCATAAGTACTGTGTGTAGAAAGGTGGCTCTCTAGGGCAGCGTAGGCAACTTGGTGTGGAATAGATGTATAGAGAGAGACTACGTCACATGTTAACCAGATGTAATTATCATTCCAACATTTGTTATGTAAGGAGTTCAGAACATTCTTTGTATCTTTTAAAAAACCTGGGGTTTGCTGGGCCAGAGGTTGTAGGAGGGTGTCAAGCCATTCAGATAATTTTTCTAACACAGAGCCAATCCCTGAGACAATAGGTCTCATCGGTGGGGTATTGGTTTGTTTATGTGTTTTTGGTAAAGCATGTATAATGGGAGTAATGGGTTGTTCAATATATATGTAATCCAGCTGTTTTTGATTAATGAAGCCTCCCTGTAGGCCTTCTTTTAGTAAGCTTTTGATTAAAATTTGTATTTTTTCAGTGGGGTTTTTTTTCCAATTTTTTGTATGTGTTTTCATCCGACAGCATGTCTATTATTGATTTTTTGTAGTCTATTTTATTCATGACTGCAATGCCCCCTCCTTTGTCTGCCATCTTTATGGTTATTTCTTTGTTGTCTTTCAATGACTTCACTGCTTTTTTTAGGCGGGTGGGCATGTTTGATTCTTGATGATTGACTTTAAGGTTATCGGCTAGATCTTGTAGTTCTTTTTCAATTATATTTTGAAACTGGTCCATTGATTCCGTTCGTGAGTTAACGGGGTAAAATTTTGGATTGGACGTTACAAAGTTGGTAGCCATCGTGACTGTTTGATCAGAACTTTCTGTGTGTAGACTTTCCAAGCATGCCAGGGTTCTATGTTCTTGAAAGGAGAAGTTAGACGGGGTTTGGTATTTATCTTGGTAGGATTCTGCATTGGTATTTGTTATGGTAGACGGAAGGATGGTTGTATTGTTATCTTCTGTTGTTGTTGTTTCTGATATGAAAACATTTTTTTTAACAGTCAGATTGCGGATAAACTTGTTTATGTCTAATAATGTGTTAAACAAATCAAAGTTGTTTTTCGGGGCAAAATTGAGGCCCAATGTCAATGCTTCCTCTTGTTCCTCCATTAGAGGAGTGGAGGATAGATTGGTGAAATTAGTGGTGTTGGAACTTTCGGGAGCGAAGGTGGCGGGTTTGATCTTGATTTGATCGATTTGTGCTTCCTACCGCCCCTCCTTCCTCGTTTTTTGACGATTGTGTTATGTCTTCTTGTCTGTAGTTGAAACGAGGGCGTGTTCTTACGTTTTCTTCTTCTGAGAAACCTTCTGCTGAATCTGGTTCTGTCTAACTGAAACTTACTCTGTTTGATATGTCTCTGTATTGTTTATGTTGTTGATTGCGTCTTTTGAGTATAGGTTTGGGTCTGATATAATTTTGTTCTCTTCTATTCCAATTATATATTTTGTTATTTAAGTAGTCTCGTGTATCTCGCTGAAATTTGTTTTTTTTTTGGTTTCTGCTATAGAGAGGTCCAATTTATCAATATAGGACGACATGCGAGTGTCAAGCTGCGGAAAAGAAGGTGAGCTGGAGAAAGCGTCTAATTATTTTTTGATGTCAGATATTTTTATTTCTAATTCTGTTAACTTGATTTCTTCTTGTTTCGTTATTAACTTCATTAGCTTAATTGAGCAGTCAGATAAGGTTTGATTCCATTATTTTTGAAAGTCATCCGAATATATGAATGAGGGCTGCTGTACTTCCTCAAGTCTCTCTTATGGTACTCCTGTACTTCCTTAACTCCCTCTTATGGTACTCCTGTATTTCCTCAACTCTTTCTTATGGTACTCCTGTACTTCCTCAAGTCTTTTTTATGGTACTCCTGTACTTCCTCAAGTCTCTCTTATGGTACTCCTGTACTTCCTCAACTCTCTCTTATGGTACTCCTGTACTTCCTCAACTGTCTCTTATGGTACTCCTGTACTTCCTCAACTCTCTCTTATGGTACTCCTGTACTTCCTTAACTCTCTCTTATGGTACTCCTGCACTTCCACAACTCTCTCTTATGGTACTCCTGTACTTCCTCAACTCTCTCTTATGGTACTCCTGTACTTCCTAAACTCTCTCTTATGGTACTCCTGTACTTTCACAACTCTCTCTTATGGTACTCCTGTACTTGGTAAACTCTCTCTTATGGTACTCCTATACTTCCTGAACTCTCTCCTATGGTACTCCTGTACTTCCTGAACTCTCTTTTATGGTACTCCTGTACTTCCTACAACAATTTTTCTCTTATGTTGCTTTTCATTAAATAGTTTCCATTAGATTGTATCATGGGAAAAAAACAATAAAAATTATATTATTTATGGTTGCAGTCATTGGCTCTCTCTAAAACTATTGCTTTATTGGTGACAGTCCATGAAAACAAAGTTGTGAGAGACTCAGAGAAACATCTGTAAAAGTGATATATCTATTTAAGTCCATATCTTAATCCAATATAAATATTGGCTGGACTTAATGCAGATGGTCAATCTCGAAAGCAGCGAACATCCATAAGAGGAACCAGTTCTGTAGAATGGGTCAAGTGACTGATGCTCAAGGGGGTCACACCACTTACTGGAAGCACTAGGTCACATACTTTTGATCTATAGATGTATAAAAACGGAAATAATATTTTGTTCTTTTTGTGTAATGGCAGGAAGGAGGTGAAGGGAAAGTGAGCCCTAATCTACCCACCGCCCTGTCCCTGCCTACTTGCAATGACCCGCCCTAGGCGACGGGGTACAACTGGGCGGCGGTCCCTACGCTGTCTAAGTGCACGGGAGAACAAACAGGGAACACGCAAGGGAAGGGGCAGTTGCCCACGGAACGCCGCGAGGAAACGGAGCGGTGAATGAGTAGTCAGGACCAGGATGAAGTGGAGTATACCAACGTGAGCACGGAGAAGGAAGCAAGCCAGGGGCAAAGCGAAGCAGGTTAAGCGGAACTGCAGCAAGGCAGAAGCACGGCAGAAGCAGGCTGGAGCAAGCATCAGTGGGGCCAGGAATCTAGAAGAATTACAAGCATTGAGGAAGAGAACACGGCAGGTAATAAAGGACAGGGGGCGGAGCTAACTCCGACTGACAAGGCCGCGATAGGCTCTCCCACTCCTGAGCCTGCCACCCTGGTTGGTGGGAGCCGGTGTCAGTCTAAGAGGTCTGGCCTCAGGTGTGGATTGATTAATCCCAGGAGTATACCTAGACGTAGTACCTGGCAGATCCCTAACAGTACTCCCCCTTTTATGAGGGGCCACCGGACCCTTACTAAGAGGACCCGGTTTAGTAGGGAAGAGAAGGTGGAACCTCCTGATCAATACCCCAGCGTGAACATCACGAGCAGGTACCCAAGTCCTCTCCTCCGGCCCGTATCCTCTCCAATGGACCAGGTACTGGAGGGAGCCCTGGACCATCCTACTGTCCATAATCTTGGCCACCTCGAATTCCACCCCCTCAGGGGTGAGAACGGGAACAGGAGGTTTCCTCGAGGGGGACCAGGACGGGGAGCAGCGTTTAAGGAGGGAGGCATGGAAGACGTCATGTATACGAAAGGATGGGGGCAGCTCCAGACGGAAGGATACAGGGTTGAGGACTTCAATGATCTTATAAGGTCCAATAAATCGGGGAGCAAACTTCCTGGACGGGACCTTAAGGCGCAAGTTCCTGGACGACAACCAGACCAAATCCCCGACGACAAACCGGGGGTTAGCAGAACGTCTACTATCAGCCTGAATCTTTTGTGCGCTCTGGGACGCCTCTAGGTTCTACTGAACCTGGGCCCAGACTGTGCACAGTTCCCTATGAACATCCTCTACCTCAGGATTATTGGAACAACCAGGGGAAACGGAGGAGAACCTTGGGTTAAACCCGAAATTACAGAAAAACGGGGAGACCCCTGACGAGTTACTGACCCGGTTATTCAGGGAAAATTCAGCAAGGGGAAGGAATGAGACCCAATCTAATTGACAGTCAGAGATAAAACACCTTAAATATTGTTCCAGGGATTGGTTAGTCCTTTCCGTTTGGCCATTAGTTTCGGGATGGAAGGCGGAGGAGAAGGACAGATCAATCTCCAACTTTTTACAAAAAGCTCTCCAAAATAAGGAAACAAATTGTACCCCTCTGTCAGAAACGATATTGACTGGGGCACCATGGAGACGCAGGATGTGTTTCACAAACAAAGAAGCTAACGTTTTGGCGTTAGGTAGCTTCTTAAGGGGCACAAAGTGGCACATCTTGCTGAAGCGGTCTACTACCACCCACACCACCGACTTGCCCTGAGATGGGGGCAAATCGGTGATAAAATCCATGGAGATATGGGTCCAAGGTCTCTGGGGAATGGGCAAGGAACGTAGTAGGCCCGCAGGTCGGGACCTAGGGGTTTTGGACCTAGCGCAAACCTCACAAGCGGCGACGTAAGCCCTAACGTCTTTAGGCAACCCAGGCCACCAATAGTTTCTGGTAATGAGGTGTTTGGTGCCCAAGATGCCAGGATGACCAGAGAGAGCGGAGTCATGGTTTTCCCTGAGTACCCTTAGCCGGTATTGCAGGGGAACAAACAGTTTGTCCCCAGGGACGTTCCCGGGAGCTGAACCCTGATCAGCCGCGATATCAGAAGCTAAATCAGAATCCGTGGCAGAAACGATTATACCAGGGGGTAAAATACAAGCAGGATCCTTCTCGGAAGGAGGATTGGCCATGAAACTACGTGACAGAGCATCAGCCTTAATATTCTTGGACCCAGCCCTATAGGTAACCAAGAAATTAAATCTGGTAAAGAATAGTGCCCACCGAGCTTGTCTAGGATTAAGCCTCCGGGCCGATTCTAGGAAAACCAGATTCTTGTGATCAGTAAGGACCGTTACCTGGTGTCTGGCCCCCTCCAGGAAGTGCCGCCACTCTTCAAAAGACCATTTAATGGCTAGAAGTTCGCGGTTGCCAATATCATAGTTACTCTCCGTGGGCGAAAACTTCCTAGAGAAGTAAGCACAGGGGCGGAGATGGGTGAGGGAGCTTGTACCCTGGGACAAGACGGCCCCCACTCCCACCTCGGATGCGTCAACCTCCACAATAAATGGCTCCTCTTGGTTGGGCTGAATCAGCACGGGGGCCGAGATAAAGCACTTCTTGAGGGTCTCAAAGGCCTGGACGGCCTCAGGGGGCCAATGGAGGACATCAGCACCCTTGCGATTAAGGTCCATAAGAGGCTTAGCGACGACCGAGAAGTTGGCAATAAATCTCCTGTAATAGTTGGCGAACCCTAAAAAACACTGTAACGCCTTAAGGGAGGCAAGTTGGACCCATTCCGCCACAGCCTGAACCTTGGCAGGGTCCATGCGGAATTCATGAGGAGTGAGGATTTGACCCAAAAATGGTATCTCCTGTACCCCAAAGACACATTTTTCAGTCTTAGCAAACAGATTATTCTCCCGAAGGACCTGGAGCACCTTCCTGACATGCTCCACGTGGGAGGACCAGTCCTTGGAAAACACCAGTATGTCATCAAGGTACACAACAAGAAAATTACCCAGGTAATCTCTCAGGATTTCATTAATAAAATTCTGGAAGACAGCAGGGGCATTACACAACCCAAAGGGCATGACCAGGTATTCGAAATGACCCTCGGGTGTGTTGAACGCAGTTTTCCACTCATCCCCCTCTTTGATGCGGATAAGGTTATATGCCCCCCGTAGATCGAACTTAGAAAACCATTGGGCTCCCTGAACCTGATTAAAAAGATCCGGAATCAAAGGAAGAGGGTACTGGTTCCTTACGGTGACCTTATTCAGGTTACGATAATCAATGCACGGCCTAAGACCACCATCCTTCTTCCCCACGAAGAAGAAGCCAGCACCTACAGGAGAAGTCGAGGGGCGAATGAAACCCTTGGCTAGGCATTCTTGGATATACACCCTCATAGCTTCACGTTCAGGACATGAAAGATTAAATATCCTACCCTTAGGAAGCTTGGCACCAGGCACCAAATCGATGGCGCAATCGTAATCTCTATGGGGGGGCAACACCTCGGAGGCCTCCTTAGAAAACACATCGGCGAAGTCCTGAACAAACTCAGGAAGCGTGTTTACCTCCTCCCGGGGAGAAATAGAGTTAACAGAAAGACATGACATCAGACATTCACTACCCCATTTGGTGAGATCCCCAGTATTCCAATCAAACGTGGGATTATGCAACTGCAACCAGGGAAGACCTAATACCAGATCGGACGATAATCCCTGCATCACCAGTACAGAGCACTGCTCCAAATGCATGGAGCCAACCAGGAGTTCAAAAACAGGAGTATGCTGAGTAAAATAACCATTAGCCAGGGGAGTGGAGTCGATACCTACTACAGGGATAGGATAAGGTAAATCAATAAAAGGCATTTTTAGAGACATAGCAAATTCCACAGACATGATATTAGCAGATGAGCCAGAATCCACGAAAGCACTGCCCGTGGCAGACCGGCCAGCAAACGAGACCTGAAAGGGAAGCAAAATTTTATTGCGTTTCACATTAACGGGAAATACCTGTGCGCCCAAGTGACCTCCCCGATGATCACTTAGGCGCGGAAGTTTTCCGGCTTTTTATTCTTGCGCCTGGGACAGGTGTTCAATAGATGCTTGTCGTCCCCACAGTAGAAGCAGAGACCATTCATTCTGCTAAACTCCCTACGTTGTCGAGGGGACATGGAGGCCCCGAGTTGCATAGGTACCTCCGAGTCCTCCGTGGAGGGGCGAGGAGACGGGACCTCGGGGGGGATCACAGAAAAGTCAGAGGGGAGCACATTGAAACGTTCAAGCTGACGTTCCCTGAGACGTCGGTCAAGTCGTACTGCTAGGGCCATAACCTGGTCAAGGGAGTCAGAAGAGGGGTGGCTAACCAGCAGATCCTTCAGGGCGTCAGATAATCCTAACCTAAACTGGCACCTTAGGGCCGGGTCGTTCCACCGAGAAGCTACGCACCACTTTCTAAAATCAGAACAGTATTCCTCAACCAGTCTCCTACCCTGACGTAAGGTCACCAGCTGACTCTCGGCCAAAGCAGTCCTGTCAGTCTCGTCGTAAATGAGTCCGAGGGCAGAGAAAAAACGATCAACAGAGGAAAGTTCAGGTGCGTCGGGAGCCAAGGAGAAGGCCCACTCTTGGGGCCCTTCCTGGAGTCGGGATATGATAATACCCACCCGCTGGTTCTCGGAACCTGAGGAGTGGGGTTTTAGGTGGAAATACAGTCTGCAACTCTCCCGGAAGGAGAGAAACGTCTTACGGTCCCCTGAGAACCGGTCAGGTAACTTGAGGTCGGGTTCTAGAGGTGAGGTGAGGGGTACTACCAAGGCAGCGTCACCCTGGTTGACCCTCTGGGCCAGGGCCTGGACCTGTAGGGAGAGGCCCTGCATCTGCTGGGTCAGGGTCTCAAGGGGGTCCATGATAGCGTCGGCGTAGGAGAAATGGTAGACTAGGTATGGGCTTGTAATTATGTAATGGCAGGAAGGAGGTGAAGGGAAAGTGAGCCCTAATCTACCCACCGCCCTGTCCCTGCCTACTTGCAACGACCCACCCTAGGCGACGGGGTACAACTGGGCGGCGGTCCCTACGCTGTCTAAGTGCACAGGAGAACAAACAGGGAACACGCAAGGGAAGGGGCAGTAGCCCACGGAACGCCGCGAGGAAACGGAGCGGTGAATGAGTAGTCAGGACCAGGATGAAGTGGAGTATACCAACGAGAGCACGGAGAAGTAAGCAAGCCAGGGGCAAAGCGAAGCAGGTTAAGCGGAACTGCAGCAAGGCAGAAGCACGGCAGAAGCAGGCTGGAGCAAGCAGCAGTGGGGCCAGGAATCCAGAAGAATTACAAGCACTGAGGAAGAGAACACGGCAGGTAATAAAGGACAGGGGGCGGAGCTAACTCCGACTGACCAGGCCGCGATAGGCTCTCCCACTCCTGAGCCTGCCACCCTGGTTGGTGGGAGCCGGTGTCAGTCTAAGAGGTCTGGCCTCAGGTGTGGATTGATTAATCCCAGGAGTATACCTAGACGTAGTACCTGGCAGATCCCTAACATATTGATTGCATTTTTTTCTTATAAATTAGAAGAAGATTGGATTTTGAAATCAATTTTATACAAAAATGTTAAAAAAAATCCAAAGAGGTTCATAAACATTTGCAAAAAAATTAAATAACCTTATTCTAGTTTCTTAAGAAACAGAATATAGAGCTGCCCCCAGTGTAAATCATTCCACATACATAATTTTAGTGTTTTTTCACAATTGTTATATTTTTTTATAGCAAATAATTCAATTTGACCTAAAAATTGGTCGTGTTTGTAGCAACTAAAATTGTGTGTGAATCCAGCATTACTCCTTTTTCTGCTAAGGAAAATTCTCGTTCCTGGTCAATGACACAACCGTTATAATATTTGATTAAATCAATTGGCGAAAATTAAAATAACAGGATTTTCATCAGTTTTCATTTACATGGTCGACTCATAAATACAAATTATCCATGTGGGCGCTATCTTTAGGCAGGGTAGATATATATACAGGAGCCTGTAAAGGATCTGCCAGGCACAGCTTCTGTGTCAACGCCCATAGGTAATCAGTCTGCACCTGCTTCTATGTCTGTGAGACTGACTCCATCTTCCACCACTCAGGATGGCAGGCTTAGGAGTGGGAGAGCCTATCACAGCCTGGCCAGACGGAGCTAGCTCCCGCCCTCTGTCTATTTATACCTGCCTTTCCTGTTCCTCCTTGCTTGTGATTCTTCTCGTTTGGTTTCCTGGCCCTGCTGCAGCATCTGAACTATTTGACCCTGCTTCATACTGACCCTGGCTTACTAACTACTCTCCTGCTCTGCGTCTGGTACCTCGTACACTCCTGGTTTGACTCGGCTTGTTCACTACTCTCCTGCTCTGCGTTTGGTACTTCGTACACTCCTGGTTTGACTTGGCTCGTTCACCACTCTTGTTGCTCACGGTGTTGCCGTGGGCAACTGCCCCATTTCCCTTAGCTTTGTGTACCCTTGTCTGTTTGTCTGTCGTGCACTTACTGAGCGTAGGGACCGTCGCCCAGTTGTACCCCGTCGCCTAGGGCGGGTCGTTGCAAGTAGGCAGGGACTGAGTGGCGGGTAGATTAGGGCTCACTTGTCTGTTTCCCTACCCCCATCATTACATAGCCAAACTAAAATTCATAGGGGGAGTCAAAAATACCCCCCCCCCCCACACACACATTGTTGATAGTAAATGGAACTGCAGTAATGCCGCAGCATAACTAATTGACTACGGTATAGTAGATCATCTACGGCATGGTAGCCCATAACCCAAGATACCATATCACCTGAAATAATTAGTTCACAAACGCTGTGTGGCAATGGTAAAGTAAAGTCAACTTTACTTTATCACTCTGACCGCAAACTAGTCTCCCCTTTGGAGAATACACTTCCTAATCACATAATATGATATGCAATGGACGTATTGGATGTTTCTCTTGAACACGCCAGACTTCTGCCAGACCCTGGGTTTCACCCTGTCAGCTTCTTCAGAGGGCATACTGAGCATGCGCAAGACTTACCAATTAAATGGCCGTTGCTCTCATAAAATGACATACAATGATTCATAAGAAAAAGCAATACATAAACAGCATTCTGCTAGTTTATACAAATCTATCTATTATACAAATATATTCAAAATTATACAATTGATCTCCTGAGAATTCCATTCATGTTCTAATGGCTCTTCCCTTACACCTCCTACCAGGTACCATTCAATTTCCCCTCCCTCTCTTTCCTCCAACCAATTTCTGCATATCTCTTGATCCCTACTCCTCCCTAGCCCCCTTTTTTACTTTCCTATTTTAACCCTTCACTACATATCCTCCAAACCCTGTCATGGCCGGGCCTGCATTATGATGCGCCCCTTTGTTTTAGCTGAACAGCAACCAACGGATGGATAGTAGTGTCGTATATCAGATCTTCTGCACAAAGTACAACTAACGGGGCGGTGTTAGACATCAGAAGTGTTTTCATGTTACCTCATAAAATTGAGCAATATTTTGGCACCTGAGTGGGACCCCTGTGAAGTTATGCCTATGGATCTTTATGAGATCCCCCCCCCCCTATGTGCCTACATTAGAACAGTATATCTTAGTGAGATTCCAGAACTTTCCATACAACAGAGAACACTTAGGTCTGTAAGAACCAGATAGACCTGAATAAAATCAAAAAGTTATAACTACCCATAACTGTACGTGTGGACAAATCACACATCCAAACAGGAATAAATACAACAAGTACACATTTGTACCTTGTAATAATGACAATACTTTATTCAAATGCACATAAAAACATATTGGCCATCAAGACCTAAAATAAGACACACAATTTAAAATGCATAAATGTGGAGCACATAAAGGCTATACTCTAGATAACAACATCAAAATATATAGAGGGTAACTCGGGAAGGCATATACAGATGAACAGATTCAAATACCACAAGTGTGTTACTTACACCCAAGCCTTCACAAGAGATCAATTAAGCCAGGATAAGTATAGACAGGGGAAGGCACACCACACGCTGGTATACGTGTGAGTGTAAAGATATCAACAAAGAGTAGCCATAATGAAGCCTAATCCCAAAAAACTGCAGTACCCCTTGATAAAGCTACTGCGAAACGCGTGTCGGGGCTTGCAGTGTGGTGTTCATTTCTAGGCTCATCATGACATATACTGGTTGGTATAGTTTTTTGGGATTAGGCTTCATTATGGCTACTCTTTGTTGATATCTTTACACTCACACGTATACCAGCGTGTGGTGTGCCTTCCCCTGTCTATACTTATCCTGGCTTAATTGATCTCTTGTGAAGGCTTGGGTGTAAGTAACACACTTGTGGTATTTGAATCTGTTCATCTGTATATGCCTTCCCGAGTTACCCTCTATATATTTTGATGTTGTTATCTAGAGTATAGCCTTTATGTGCTCCACATTTATGCATTTTAAATTGTGTGTCTTATTTTAGGTCTTGATGGCCAATATGTTTTTATGTGCATTTGAATAAAGTATTGTCATTATTACAAGGTACAAATGTGTACTTGTTGTATTTATTCCTGTTTGGATGTGTGATTTGTCCACACGTACAGTTATGGGTATTCATTCTTCATTTCTCTTTTGATATGTGTGGACGTTTATTATAAGCGTTTATCGTTTGGTCTGTATCTTTATAGGTATTCATCATCAAAATCAAAAAGTTATTCAACAGAACAAAAAAGCTATAAAGTAAAAATAACCAAATAAAGATAAAGACACCAAATTATCAGTATGCGTATAATTTTTTATTAAGATACTAGAATATGAGCAAGTTAACAGACAAATGCATTCCGCTAATTGGCTAGTCGGGTCTTATATAAAAAATTTCTCAGGGAAAAGGTGACCCTGTTTCTGATAACACCCAAAATTTGCTGTAGTGTTCTAAAAATTTGCAAAATAGACTCTGTTTGGTTGCTAACCGCAACAGGGCCACTTTTTTTCTCTTCAGCTACTTTTCGCACATGAGGCCCATTGTTCTCAATACAAAGACCTGCTTGTAAAAGAAGTCGGCACAGTTGTTTTTTGTCTCCGAGGATAAAATAACCATGGACTTTGTAGCTTTAAATATACTAGAGACCACATTTAAGTAGGTCATGTCAGGAGAAAGTACACGTTCATCTGCTCATGGATTGTGAAATTTATCCTATGTTTATGCTAAGCACATAGTTGAAGTTCCTTGATTTAGCAAATTTTCTTTTCTAACCCTACAGTGTCCTTAAATCCCATAAATCATTTTAAAAGAGTCAAAATAGAAAACGTTAGGAAAAAAATTCACCCGTTCCTCCTCTTTCTTCAGTATTTATTTACCAAGCACCAGATATATTACCGTTCAATCATAACCCTGGAAAGATGTCAGTTATTTTATATTTGTGTATTGCCGTGTCTCCCAGTTTAAAAATATTCTCAACCCACGTATTTATTTTACCTTTCCTAATTGCCCTAGTAGGAAAAATCAAAATAATTCTCCTGGGAAGCCACGGAGACGACCGTACCATCCAGACCAGGTTTGTTGGCTTTACTATGTTACTATAGAAACACACAATAAACAAAAATTAGAAGATACTTGGGGCTTTGTGACAGGAAAAACATTCTGTCCAAGCCCATTTTTGTGAACTTTTAGATTTATTTTTGTATTTTGTACCATTTTTGTTTAGTGCAGTTATATTTAATACCTATGCGCTTGTTACTTATTTGTCACTATTAAGTGAGTCAATGACAATCGAAGACTTTTTCCCCATTTATCGTCGGTGTTACCATACAAAACAGTAGCATGGTGACCATTTGGTCTACTGAGGAGGGGAAACATTTCCTCCTCTTATAGATCACTAATATTTATTTATTTCTATATGTTTTTGGATTACATGACCACAATTATTTGAACACTTGAACATCCCATACACTCCAACATTTGGAAAGCCGAAACAGGAAAACCCCCCCATGCTCATCATTACAACAGATATGCGGCACTCTGTTCTACATTTCTTTATATCACTTTTTTACTGATCCCAGAGATCTCAAGAGTAAGCCCCCATATAAGTGTGTTGGCTACAAATACCCCATACAATGCCAGCCACAGATACTCCCATACATTGTGGGCCAGCCAAAAATTCACCCATAGAATGCCAAAGAACACCCTTTAAAAGTGTCTCCGCCATTCTCTTTAGGACCTCCATTTGTTTTTGTTTTTTTAATCCTTTTTTAATTTATCAAATTTAAGATTGGCATAGTTAAAACATTGTAAAAAATGTATCAGAGTTTTGTGGCAAACACAAAAGGGGTTCAAAAATTTACCCTTATAAATAACGTATTTGCACAGTCAAGACCAAGGATATCTACAAGATTGGTGGTATGAGTTTTAAGAGTATCATTATTGTGATTTTTCTTAAAGAAGTTTCCTGGGACTGTAATATTGATGGTCATCAATATCTGATTTCTGGGGGTCCAACTCTAGAGAGCATCGCGTGCCCTTCATTACTTACTCAGACCATACATTTGGTTGTGGTTATGCCTGATAATATTGCTCACCTGAATTGGACTGATCTGCTGTGAGCTGTAGTACCAGGCACAGCCAAAATCAAATATATGGCACTGTGCTTGGATAAACAACCCGCAGTCCCTTGATGCAGCTTATCGGCGGAGGTGCGAGGAGTTGGGCCCCCACATATCAGATATTGAAAACCCCTGTTTTATGAGATGGCTCGGTTGAGATGGGGTCTGCGTGCCTCTGACACACAGGATCCACCCAATAGTAATCACAACTAAGTTATGAAATTAGATGTAATCATTATTAGGTGGATCCTGTGTGTCAGAGACGCGCAGGACCCGATCTTAGCCAAGCCGTCAGCTCAGCTAAACTGACGCACTCAGCTCATAAAGAACGATACAACATTTATGTATACAGAATACAAAGAAGCTATAGAGCAAACAAGAAAATAAATTTGAAATAAAGGTCAATTTCAAAAGTTGCTTAAAAACACATAAAACATTGATGGATTAGAAAAAAAAAATCCTTTTAAAGGTGTACATAGTCTTTAAGTAATGAATTAACCCCGCAAAAAGGATGGGATTTGAGGACACATTTATGAGAATGAATGTTAAGCTAGGCTTAAATGTTAGATCAGGACTTCTCTTTCTACTTTCTCTTTTTTTTAATCTAATATTTGTGCTTTTTATGTTTCTAGAATCCAGTATAACATTAAAATAAGTATAAAAGGCGTCATATATGTTGTTAAACTAGAGATTGCTATAACCAGAGAAAGCCCTGTGGAGCATATAATCACTTCTGTAAAAATTGCCTTAGCTGCACCTCACTAACAACTAGGGGACACATTATTAGTGAGGCCCGCCTTACTTTTTCAGTTAAACAACTATCAGCGGGTCTGTCACATGACAGCAGATGTTGGGGAAACCTCTCTCCATTACTGATGCAATCCTAGCATATATGTCTATAGGGAATTACGGGCGATAGTTGCATCTAGCCAACAACCATCTTATGTAGGTAGCCAGCTTTACAAGGCTAGGCAGCACATTCCAGAGTACAGGTGCATCATGGGAATATTCTTAGTTTTGATAATAGGGGACAATAAGTACTGGTCATAAGAACAATTAAAGGGGTTGTACCAAAATCAAATATGATCACCTATCCATATGATAGGTGATAATTTTCTCATTGCTTGGGGGACCCAATCCTGGGACCCTTACCAATCATTAAAAGGGGCACCCCAAACCCCCCCTCAATCAGTGAGGAGGACATTAAATGGAGCGGCGGTCATGGATGTGTGCTGCTGCTCCATTCAAAGTCTATGGGAATGGCTGAAACAGCCGAGTACAGTGCTCAGCTTTTTCCGTCATTCTCACAGACGATGGGCGCAAGCTCAACCGCCGCACCACCCAAGTTTCTTCTCATTGCTAAGGATGAGGTGAGTGGGTTCGGGACCCCCGTTGTCACAATCGCTGGGGGTTTCAGTGGTGGAGTTATCAGACAATTATCACCTAACCTGTGGATAGGAGATAATCTTTGGTTCTAGGAATAACCCTTTAAGGGCAAGGATGAGGTGGTAAACAAAGATGAGCAAAAAGATTTAAAGTGAGTCTGTCACCAGAAATTGGCCTATCAAAGCAGCAGCAGCTCATTAATATAGTGTAGCCTCAGCTGAATATAACACTGTTTTCATCTTTCAGATGAGTGGCTCCGTTACAGCGATAATAATTTTAGTCTTCATTTGCAAATGAGCTTTATGGAACAACGAGGGCGTCACCATTGTTCCGAATTCATCTACCTTATATTCCCAGTCTGTCCCTCCCTCCGTTCCCTCTTTGATTGACAGGTCCAGGCAGTGTAGAAGACGTGATTATGCCTGGCCCAGTATTCTTCTAAACGTGCCTCGACTTTGGAATCGGCGCAGTACAGCAGTGATGTTTCACCGGTCAAAATGACTCAACTGTGCATGCGCTGATTACGCCACACTACACATGGGGGCTGTACTGCGCATGCCCCGATTCGGTGGCACGCTCAGGAGAATACGGGGCCAGGTACGAGCGCTGCTTCCCCTTCATTTCTTTTTGCTCAATGTGAATCGTCGACACACATGTAGCGGCGATTCACAGGTATTAAAGTGAAGTGACTGGGAGAAGAAGGCTGTAATACTTGTGAATCTCCGCTAAATGCGTGTCGACGATTCACAGTGAGCAAGAAGAAATGAAGGCCCCTTCAAAACAGCTGATCGGCGGTGGTCCCGGGAATCGGACCCCGACCCATCAGCTATTATGGCTGTAAAGGGAAGTGTGAACCCCACTGTTATACGAGCCCTTTTACAATGGCCTATGCTGAGGATAGGCCATTAATTTTTATTGGCTACCACTTTAAGCTGCTTCCATAAAAAAGGAGTTTTACAATATAAAAAAAAAAAGTTGTCACAAATGTCAGAACGCAAACAGTGTACATGAAACGCATATAATATACAACAGAGATTATGTATGACATATAATGTATATAAGCTCTCACAAATTATCTATAAAGATATTATCCGTATTATTTATTCAGTACAGATGCTTGTAAATTTTGCTTATATTTATATTCTATAGAACGACAATGCCAGATGTAAGCTGTTGTTTCCTGGAATTCCTTATTTTTCCCTGTTGCTTCAAAGAACAAAGATGGTCCATATTCTGAGAAAACGGGAAGTAGATGTGCTGCCTATAACCCATTTACCCCCACTACAAGGTACATGACAGGATGAAAATACGACTAAAAGAACTAAATATGGCCATAAAGAAAGTAAAGATATCAAGTGACTGCGTTACATACAGTAATACATTACGTAGAATGCCTTTAACCCTTTCAGGACCAAGGTCTTCAGATGCCTGAAAGAGCAGAGAAAAATGTTGTGAATATTTTTTGTGTTTTATACGTTTGCGAATATTATTATTTTTTTTTTTTATTGTGGCATAGATGGCTTTAATATGGATACCAAAAGCATTTAGTTTTTTACAATTGAACCCATTTTTCATTTTATAATTTAACCCCTTCATGACATCCGCCGTATATATACGGCAGAGGTCGGGTGGGTGAGTATGGAGGCGCTGCGACCCCTTGATTGCTTACCAGGCACAGCTCCGTATATTCAATAGTGGCTGTGTCTGGTACTGCAGCTCAGTCCCATTCACTTGAATGAGACTGAGCTGCAAATATCTGCAGTACCAAGCACAGCCACTACTGAATGTATAGAGCTGTGCCTGGTACGCAATGAAAAGGACGCAGCGCTTGCTGGAATCACTCGGCCCCTTCAATTAGCTGATCGATGGGGGTGCCAGGAGTCGGACCAGCACCGATCTGCTATTGATGACCTATCCTAAGGACAGAAAAAAATCCCAAAAATATGTGGAGTTGGTGACTGCCTCCATTTTTTGATCTTGCATTTCTCCCTTTCTGCCCTGGGTGATTTTAATTACTTTAATGCTGGTTCCTACCATCCCCAAGTATATGTAGGCTTAGTCCCAGTTCTGGGATACGAGCAGCGTAGGGACCCATCCTATAGAGGACGCCTTGTCGTGGCAGGTGGGCTCACACAATTTGATCAAAATGTGCGTTAAGAACCTCCCCATTGTAAGTAGATTTAGCAGTCATGCATATTTATTTATTGATAGTGCTTAGGTGGCAATAGGGTTTGCAGAGTGCTGTCGCCATATTTGTATATTCTATCCTAGGCATAGGTCATCAATATCAATGTCCCGGAAAGCCCATTTGAACGCAAGAAGGAAGCTTTCTGCATTCGATCACAGTACTAAACAAATCACTTACCTAGAGCACTGTATTTAGCCTTTTTGTGAGAGGGCGCTGTTCATTTCAGCTCCGTGTGACTTAATGGCAGAGCATCGTACATTGAGATTTGCCAGTAAAGTTAGGACTGTAGATATACACCTTCGTCATAGAGGGCTAGGACGTACAGTATATGTACTTTACAGATTGGCAGTGGGAAAGGGGTAAAGACAGAATTCTATCTTTTAGCATCAATTGAATGATAAAGAGGTAATAAACAAGATTTAGGTAACAGGAAGTGTTTTTTTCCTAAAGGGGAAGCCAGCAGAGATATTGCCCTTGGTCTGGCTTCAGGAAGACCCGACAATCGGCTGTTATTACCAGAGAACACTGCGGCTGGCCATACATTTTCCTTGAAGTGGCTAACCTTGCAGTACCTAAACGAGCCGAGTCTACCAGCAAGCCACTAGTAGAGGGTCACGAGCAGGGATCCCCTCTATATGATGTCCATAGGCCCCAATAGGACATATTTAATGCAGGTTGTTCGATTGAAACAACCCCTTTAATATTGTACTACAGTCCACCCACCATATAACTGTATATACCATTATAAAGGTGCATGTATTACTACAATAGCAACATTTCATGTATTTAACCTTTGAACAGAACTTCTCCTTTTCCCTTTGCTTTCTCTTCATGACATTATGCTTGAAGCCTTATCCACTTATTTCACAACCCTGTGGGCCGTGGCATGGCTCTAGGGGTCGCAACGGTCGCAATTTCGACCGGGCTCCTAAGCATGGGGGCAGGGGTGAACCTAGCCTGTCTGCCGCCTGAGGCGAACTATAAAAAGGCACCCCCCCCCCAAAATCTATCAGAGTTTTCTCATTACTAGCTTTACACATCGAACACGCAATATATACATTTTTTAAATAGGAAAGCATTTGATGTTTATTTATTAGGCCCTGTTCACATGGAGTATTTTGACGAGTTTTTGGGCGCGGAAACCGCTCCGCAAAACTCGTCAAATACCGGCCGAAAATGCCTCCCGAGAAAGAAGGGACATGCCCTATCTTCGCGCGTTTACGCCTCTGACCTCCCATTGACATCAATGGGAGGAAGAGAAAGGGTATTTCGCTGAGTTTTTTGCCCGTAGCACTCAATGGCCGCGAGCGAAAAACGCGGTGAAAATCGCGGCAAACGACGTGCAGGAAGGACAAAATTTGCCTCAAAATCCCAAACAGAATTTTGAGGCAGAATTTTCCTCCTGCAAAAAACTCAGTGTGAACATAGCCTTAAAGTGCCGTTTGAAGTATGGAAAATATTTAAAGAATTATTCTTACTGCCAATCAGTGCAGTGCAAATAGTACAGTCTGCACAGCCCCATATCTCTCCTCGGCAGCCAGTCTCATTTGTGGCGTCACTCTCTGCAATTACATTCAGGCCAGTCCAGGACGGATCGCGCTTAGCGCTGTTTTGAAGCGGCACGTCCTGGGCTGGTTTCTTTGCTCTACCTGCTGTATTGTAGTGGTCTGCTTGTGCTGGCTCGATGCCAGTGGTGGATTATTATGATCTTAGGCCCTGGGCTGTACACAAGTTATGGGCCCACATCCCACACGTAAGTATCACCTGCATGTCAAAGTACATCACATGCCACTCTGCAGACTGTCTCTTAGCCTGATCATCTGCTGCCACTCACACTTCCCCACAGCCCCCACCACAGTAATTTACATAGATTGTAAGACCAACATTACCAATAATACCCCATACTGTTACTAAATAATACCCCCATACTGTTACTGAATAATACCCCCATACTGTTACTGAATAATACCTCCATACTGTTACTGAATAATACCCCATACTGTTACTGAATAATACCCCCATACTGTTACTGAATAATACCTCCATACTGTTACTGAATAATACCTCCATACTGTTACTGAATAATACCCCATACTGTTACTGAATAATACCCCATACTGTTACTGAATAATACCCCCATACTGTTACTGAATAACACCCCCATACTGTTACTGAATAATACCCCATACTGTTACTGAATAATACCGCCATACTGTTACTGAATAATACCGCCATACTGTTACTGAATAATAACCCCATACTGTTACTGAATAATACACCCATACTGTTACTGAATAATACCCCCATACTGTTACTGAATAATACCCCCATACTGTTACTGAATAATACCCCCATACTGTTACTGAATAATACCCCCATACTGTTACTGAATAATACCCCCATACTGTTACTGAATAATATCCCCATACTGTTACTGAATAATATCCCCATACTGTTACTGAATAATACCCCCATACTGTTACTGAATAATACCCCCATACTGTTACTGAATAATACCCCCATACTGTTACTGAATAATACCGCCATACTGTTACTGAATAATACCCCCATACTGTTACTGAATAATACCCCCATACTGTTACTGAATAATACATTTATACTGTTACTGAATAATACCCCCATACTGTTATTGAATAATACCCCATAATGTTACTGAATAATACCCCCATACTGTTACTGAATAATACCCCCAAACTGTTACTGAATAATACCCCCATACTGTTACTGAATAATACATTTATACTGTTACTGAATAATACCCCCATACTGTTACTGAATAATACCTCCATACTGTTACTGAATAATACCCCATACTGTTACTGAATAATACCCCATACTGTTACTGAATAATACCGCCATACTGTTACTGAATAATACCGCCATACTGTTACTGAATAATACCCCCATACTGTTACTGAATAATACCCCCATACTGTTACTGAATAATACCGCCATACTGTTACTGAATAATACCCCCATACTGTTACTGAATAATACCCCCATACTGTTACTGAATAATACATTTATACTGTTACTGAATAATACCCCCATACTGTTATTGAATAATACCCCATAATGTTACTGAATAATACCCCCATACTGTTACTGAATAATACCCCCATACTGTTACTGAATAATACATTCATACTGTTACTGAATAATACCCCCATACTGTTACTGAATAATACCTCCATACTGTTACTGAATAATACCCCATACTGTTACTGAATAATACCCCATACTGTTACTGAATAATACCGCCAAACCATAACCACATAGTGACTGAATAATACCCCCATACTGTTACTGAATACATTTATACTGTTACTGAATAATACCTCCATACTGTTACTGAATAATACCCCCATACTGTTACTGAATAATACCCCATACTGTTACTGAATAATACCCCCAAACTGTTACTGAATAATACCCCCATACTGTTACTGAATAATACCCCCATACTGTTACTGAATAATACCTCCATACTGTTACTGAATAATACCCCATACTGTTACTGAATAATACCCCATACTGTTACTGAATAATACCGCCAAACCATAACCACATAGTGACTGAATAATACCCCCATACTGTTACTGAATAATACATTTATACTGTTACTGAATAATACCCCCATACTGTTACTGAATAATACCCCCATAAAGTTACTGAATAATATCCCCATACTGTTACTGAATAATACCCCCATACTGTTACTGAATAATACCTCCATACTGTTACTGAATAATACCTCCATACAGTTACTGAATAATACCTCCATACAGTTACTGAATAATACCTCCATACTGTTACTAAATAATACCCCCATACTGTTACTGAATAATACCTCCATACTGTTACTGAATAATACCGCCAAACCATAACCACATAGTGACTGAATAATACCCCATACTGTTACTGAATAATACCGCCAAACCATAACCACATAGTGACTGAATAATACCCCATACTGTTACTAAATAATACCCCATACTGTTACTGAATTATACCCCCATACTGTTACTGAATAATACCCCCATACTGTTACTGAATAATACCTCCATACTGTTACTGAATAATACCTCCATACTGTTACTGAATAATACCCCATACTGTTACTGAATAATATCTCCATACTGTTACTGAATAATACCCCCATACTGTTACTGAATAATACCCCATACTGTTACTTAATAATACCCCCATACTGTTACTGAATAATACCTCCATACGGTTACTGAATAATACCCCCATACTGTTACTGAATAATACCTCCATACTGTTACTGAATAATACCCCATACTGTTACTGAATAATACCCCATACTGTTACTGAATAATACCCCATACTGTTACTGAATAATACCCCATACTGTTACTGAATAATACCGCCAAACCATAACCACATAGTGACTGAATAATACCCCCATACTGTTACTGAATACATTTATACTGTTACTGAATAATACCTCCATACTGTTACTGAATAATACCCCCATACTGTTACTGAATAATACCCCATACTGTTACTGAATAATACCCCCAAACTGTTACTGAATAATACCCCCATACTGTTACTGAATAATACCCCCATACTGTTACTGAATAATACCTCCATACTGTTACTGAATAATACCCCATACTGTTACTGAATAATACCCCATACTGTTACTGAATAATACCGCCAAACCATAACCACATAGTGACTGAATAATACCCCCATACTGTTACTGAATAATACATTTATACTGTTACTGAATAATACCCCCATACTGTTACTGAATAATACCCCCATAAAGTTACTGAATAATATCCCCATACTGTTACTGAATAATACCCCCATACTGTTACTGAATAATACCTCCATACTGTTACTGAATAATACCTCCATACAGTTACTGAATAATACCTCCATACAGTTACTGAATAATACCTCCATACTGTTACTAAATAATACCCCCATACTGTTACTGAATAATACCTCCATACTGTTACTGAATAATACCGCCAAACCATAACCACATAGTGACTGAATAATACCCCATACTGTTACTGAATAATACCGCCAAACCATAACCACATAGTGACTGAATAATACCCCATACTGTTACTAAATAATACCCCATACTGTTACTGAATTATACCCCCATACTGTTACTGAATAATACCCCCATACTGTTACTGAATAATACCTCCATACTGTTACTGAATAATACCTCCATACTGTTACTGAATAATACCCCATACTGTTACTGAATAATATCTCCATACTGTTACTGAATAATACCCCCATACTGTCACTGAATAATACCCCATACTGTTACTTAATAATACCCCCATACTGTTACTGAATAATACCTCCATACGGTTACTGAATAATACCCCCATACTGTTACTGAATAATACCTCCATACTGTTACTGAATAATTCCCCCATACTGTTACTGAATAATACCCCCATACTGTTACTGAATAATACCTCCATACTGTTACTGAATAATACCTCCATACTGTTACTGAATAATACCCCCATACTGTTACTGAATAATACATTTATACTGTTACTGAATAATACCTCCATACGGTTACTGAATAATACCCCATATTGTTACTGAATAATACCCCCATACTGTCACTGAATAATACCCCCATACTGTTACTGAATTATACCCCCATACTGTTACTGAATAATACCCCCATACTGTTACTGAATAATACCTCCATACTGTCACTGAATAATACCTCCATACTGTCACTGAATAATACCCCCATATTGTTACTGAATAATACCCCCATACTGTCACTGAATAATACCCCCATACTGTTACTGAATAATACCCCATACTGTTACTGAATAATACCCCCATACTGTTACTGAATAATACCCCCATACTGTTACTGAATAATACCCCCATACTGTTACTGAATAATACCGCCATACTGTTACTGAATAATACCGCCATACTGTTACTGAATAATACCCCCATACTGTTACTGAATAATACCCCCATACTGTTACTGAATAATACCCCCATACTGTTACTGAATAATACATTTATACTGTTACTGAATAATACACCCATACTGTTATTGAATAATACCCCATAATGTTACTGAATAATACCCCCATACTGTTACTGAATAATACCCCCAAACTGTTACTGAATAATACCCCCATACTGTTACTGAATAATACATTTATACTGTTACTGAATAATACCCCCATACTGTTACTGAATAATACCTCCATACTGTTACTGAATAATACCCCATACTGTTACTGAATAATACCCCATACTGTTACTGAATAATACCGCCAAACCATAACCACATAGTGACTGAATAATACCCCCATACTGTTACTGAATACATTTATACTGTTACTGAATAATACCTCCATACTGTTACTGAATAATACCCCCATACTGTTACTGAATAATACCCCCATACTGTTACTGAATAATACCCCATACTGTTACCGAATAATACCCCATAATGTTACTGAATAATACCCCCATACTGTTACTGAATAATACCCCATACTGTTACTGAATAATACCCCCAAACTGTTACTGAATAATACCCCCATACTGTTACTGAATAATACCCCCATACTGTTACTGAATAATACCTCCATACTGTTACTGAATAATACCCCATACTGTTACTGAATAATACCCCATACTGTTACTGAATAATACCGCCAAACCATAACCACATAGTGACTGAATAATACCCCCATACTGTTACTGAATAATACATTTATACTGTTACTGAATAATACCCCCATACTGTTACTGAATAATACCCCCATACAGTTACTGAATAATATCCCCATACTGTTACTGAATAATACCCCCATACTGTTACTGAATAATACCTCCATACTGTTACTGAATAATACCTCCATACAGTTACTGAATAATACCTCCATACAGTTACTGAATAATACCTCCATACAGTTACTGAATAATACCTCCATACTGTTACTAAATAATACCCCCATACTGTTACTGAATAATACCTCCATACTGTTACTGAATAATACCGCCAAACCATAACCACATAGTGACTGAATAATACCCCATACTGTTACTGAATAATACCGCCAAACCATAACCACATAGTGACTGAATAATACCCCATACTGTTACTAAATAATACCCCATACTGTTACTGAATAATACCCCCATACTGTTACTGAATTATACCCCCATACTGTTACTGAATTATACCCCCATACTGTTACTGAATAATACCCCCATACTGTTACTGAATAATACCTCCATACTGTTACTGAATAATACCTCCATACTGTTACTGAATAATACCCCATACTGTTACTGAATAATATCTCCATACTGTTACTGAATAATACCCCCATACTGTTACTGAATAATACCCCATACTGTTACTTAATAATACCCCCATACTGTTACTGAATAATACATCCATACGGTTACTGAATAATACCCCCATACTGTTACTGAATAATACCTCCATACTGTTACTGAATAATTCCCCCATACTGTTACTGAATAATACCCCCATACTGTTACTGAATAATACCTCCATACTGTTACTGAATAATACCTCCATACTGTTACTGAATAATACCCCCATACTGTTACTGAATAATACATTTATACTGTTACTGAATAATACCTCCATACGGTTACTGAATAATACCCCATATTGTTACTGAATAATACCCCCATACTGTCACTGAATAATACCCCCATACTGTTACTGAATAATACCCCATACTGTTACTGAATAATACTTCCATACTGTTACTGAATAATACCCCCATACTGTTACTGAATAATACCCCCATACTGTTACTGAATAATACCCCATACTGTTACTGAATAATATCTCCATACTGTTACTGAATAATACCCCCATACTGTTACTGAATAATACCCCATACTGTTACTGAATAATACCCCCATACTGTTACTGAATAATACCTCCATACGGTTACTGAATAATACCCCCATACTGTTACTGAATAATACCTCCATACTGTTACTGAATAATTCCCCCATACTGTTACTGAATAATACCCCCATACTGTTACTGAATAATACCCCCATACTGTTACTGAATAATACCCCCATACTGTTACTGAATAATACCCCCATACTGTTACTGAATAATACATTTATACTGTTACTGAATAATACCTCCATACGGTTACTGAATAATACCCCATATTGTTACTGAATAATACCCCCATACTGTCACTGAATAATACCCCCATACTGTTACTGAATAATACCCCATACTGTTACTGAATAATACTTCCATACTGTTACTGAATAATACCCCCATACTGTTACTGAATAATACCTCCATACTGTTACTGAATAATACCTCCATACTGTTACTGAATAATACCCCCATACTGTTACTGAATAATACCTCCATACTGTTACTGATTAATACCCCATACTGTTACTGAATAATACCTCCATACTGTTACTGAATAATACCTCCATACTGTTACTGAATAATACCTCCATACTGTTACTGAATAATACCCCATACTGTTACTGAATAATACCTCCATACTGTTACTGAATAATACCTCCATACTGTTACTGAATAATACCCCCATACTGTTACTGAATAATACCCCCATACTGTTACTGAATAATACCCCCATACTGTTACTGAATAATACCCCCATACTGTTACCGAATAATACTCCCATACTGTTACTGAATAATACCCCCATACTGTTACTGAATAATATCCCCATACTGTTACTGAATAATACCCCCATACTGTTACTGAATAATACCCCATACTGTTACTGAATAATACCCCATAATGTTACTGAATAATACCCCCATACTGTTACTGAATAATACCCCATACTGTTACTGAATAATACCCCATACTGTTACTGAATAATACCCCATACTGTTACTGAATAATACCGCCAAACCATAACCACATAGTGACTGAATAATACCCCATACTGTTACTGAATAATACCCCATACTGTTACTGAATAATACCCCCATACTGTTACTGAATAATACCTCCATACTGTTACTGAATAATACCCCCAAACTGTTACTGAATAATAACCCCATACTGTTACTGAATAATACATTTATACTGTTACTGAATAATACCCCCATACTGTTACTGAATAATACCCCCATACTGTTACTGAATAATACCCCATACTGTTACTGAATAATACCCCATACTGTTACTGAATAATACCGCCAAACCATAACCACATAGTGACTGAATAATACCCCCATACTGTTACTGAATAATACATTTATACTGTTACTGAATAATACCTCCATACTGTTACTGAATAATACCCCCATACTGTTACTGAATAATACCCCCATACTGTTACTGAATAATACCTCCATACAGTTACTGAATAATACCTCCATACTGTTACTAAATAATACCCCAATACTGTTACTGAATAATACCTCCATACTGTTACTGAATAATACCGCCAAACCATAACCACATAGTGACTGAATAATACCCCATACTGTTACTGAATAATACCGCCAAACCATAACCACATAGTGACTGAATAATACCCCATACTGTTACTGAATTATACCCCCATACTGTTACTGAATAATACCCCATACTGTTACTGAATAATACCCCCATACTGTTACTGAATAATACCGCCAAACCATAACCACATAGTGACTGAATAATACCCCCATACTGTTACTGAATAATACCCCCATACTGTTACTGAATAATACCTCCATACTGTTACTGAATAATACCCCCATACTGTTACTGAATAATACCTCCATACTGTTACTGAATAATACCCCATACTGTTACTGAATAATACCTCCATACTGTTACTGAATAATACATCCATACTGTTACTGAATAATACCTCCATACTGTTACTGAATAATACCTCCATACTGTTACTGAATAATACCCCATACTGTTACTGAATAATACCTCCATACTGTTACTGAATAATACCTCCATACTGTTACTGAATAATACCCCCATACTGTTACTGAATAATACCCCCATACTGTTACTGAATAATACCTCCATACTGTTACTGAATAATACCCCCATACTGTTACTGAATAATACCCCCATACTGTTACTGAATAATACCCCCATACTGTTACTGAATAATACATTTATACTGTTACTGAATAATACCCCCATACTGTTACTGAATAATACCCCATAATGTTACTGAATAATACCCCCAAACTGTTACTGAATAATAACCCCATACTGTTACTGAATAATACATTTATACTGTTACTGAATAATACCCCCATACTGTTACTGAATAATACCCCCATACTGTTACTGAATAATACCCCATACTGTTACTGAATAATACCCCATACTGTTACTGAATAATACCGCCAAACCATAACCACATAGTGACTGAATAATACCCCATACTGTTACTGAATAATACCCCATACTGTTACTGAATAATACCCCCATACTGTTACTGAATAATACCTCCATACTGTTACTGAATAATACCCCCAAACTGTTACTGAATAATAACCCCATACTGTTACTGAATAATACATTTATACTGTTACTGAATAATACCCCCATACTGTTACTGAATAATACCCCCATACTGTTACTGAATAATACCCCATACTGTTACTGAATAATACCCCATACTGTTACTGAATAATACCGCCAAACCATAACCACATAGTGACTGAATAATACCCCCATACTGTTACTGAATAATACATTTATACTGTTACTGAATAATACCCCCATACTGTTACTGAATAATACCCCCATACTGTTACTGAATAATACCCCCATACTGTTACTGAATAATACCTCCATACAGTTACTGAATAATACCTCCATACTGTTACTAAATAATACCCCAATACTGTTACTGAATAATACCTCCATACTGTTACTGAATAATACCGCCAAACCATAACCACATAGTGACTGAATAATACCCCATACTGTTACTGAATAATACCGCCAAACCATAACCACATAGTGACTGAATAATACCCCATACTGTTACTGAATAATACCCCATACTGTTACTGAATAATACCCCCATACTGTTACTGAATTATACCCCCATACTGTTACTGAATAATACCCCATACTGTTACTGAATAATACCCCCATACTGTTACTGAATAATACCGCCAAACCATAACCACATAGTGACTGAATAATACCCCCATACTGTTACTGAATAATACCCCCATACTGTTACTGAATAATACCTCCATACTGTTACTGAATAATACCCCATACTGTTACTGAATAATACATCCATACTGTTACTGAATAATACCTCCATACTGTTACTGAATAATACCTCCATACTGTTACTGAATAATACCTCCATACTGTTACTGAATAATACCCCATACTGTTACTGAATAATACCTCCTTACTGTTACTGAATAATACCTCCATACTGTTACTGAATAATACCCCCATACTGTTACTGAATAATACCCCCATACTGTTACTGAATAATACCTCCATACTGTTACTGAATAATACCCCCATACTGTTACTGAATAATACCCCCATACTGTTACTGAATAATACCCCCATACTGTTACTGAATAATACCCCCATACTGTTACTGAATAATACCCCATAATGTTACTGAATAATACCCCCATACTGTTACTGAATAATACCCCATACTGTTACTGAATAATACCCCCAAACTGTTACTGAATAATAACCCCATACTGTTACTGAATAATACATTTATACTGTTACTGAATAATACCCCCATACTGTTACTGAATAATACCCCCATACTGTTACTGAATAATACCCCATACTGTTACTGAATAATACCGCCAAACCATAACCACATAGTGACTGAATAATACCCCCATACTGTTACTGAATAATACCTCCATACTGTTACTGAATAATACCGCCAAACCATAACCACATAGTGACTGAATAATACCCCATACTGTTACTGAATAATACCGCCAAACCATAACCACATAGTGACTGAATAATACCCCATACTGTTACTGAATAATACCCCATACTGTTACTGAATAATACCCCCATACTGTTACTGAATTATACCCCCATACTGTTACTGAATAATACCCCATACTGTTACTGAATAATACCCCATACTGTTACTGAATAATACCCCCATACTGTTACTGAATTATACCCCCATACTGTTACTGAATAATACCCCATACTGTTACTGAATAATACCCCCATACTGTTACTGAATTATACCCCCATACTGTTACTGAATAATTCCCCCATACTGTTACTGAATAATACCCCCATACTGTTACTGAATAATACCTCCATACTGTTACTGAATAATACCTCCATACTGTTACTGAATAATACCTCGATACTGTTACTGAATAATACCCCCATACTGTTACTGAATAATACATTTATACTGTTACTGAATAATACCTCCATACGGTTACTGAATAATACCTCCATATTGTTACTGAATAATACCCCCATACTGTCACTGAATAATACCCCCATACTGTTACTGAATAATACCCCATACTGTTACTGAATAATACTTCCATACTGTTACTGAATAATACCCCCATACTGTTACTGAATAATACCCCCATACTGTTACTGAATAATACCCCCATACTGTTACTGAATAATACCTCCATACTGTTACTGAATAATACCTCCATACTGTTACTGAATAATACCCCCATACTGTTACTGAATAATACCCCCATACTGTTACTGAATAATACCCCCATACTGTTACTGAATAATACCTCCATACAGTTACTGAATAATACCCCCATACTGTTACTGAATAATATCCCCATACTGTTACTGAATAATATCCCCATACTGTTACTGAATAATATCCCCATACTGTTACTGAATAATACCTCCATACTGTTACTGAATAATACCCCCATACTGTTACTGAATAATACCTCCATACTGTTACTGAATAATACCCCATACTGTTACTGAATAATACCCCCATACTGTTACTGAATAATACTTCCATACGGTTACTGAATAAAACTGCCAAACCATGATCACATATTACTACAACATTGTGTCAGAAAAAACCCACCATACTGTTCGTGAATAAATCACACTATATATAGACCAATATTACCACCATATAGTGACCTTATAGAGGTAGATGCCAGTTATACACAAGATATCTGCAGACCATATAAGTGATTACAGTATAGTTATATCGAGTGACTATTGTGGCAAATTTAAGTTTTTAACATTTTTACACCTTTTTTTTTGGTAGGTTGCACTGGAGCGTTTGGACTACGTCGTAGATTCGATGATCTACTTTTTAAAGAAAAATAAAATGGTGAAAGAGGGTTGCAAGGGGGAGTTGAGATTTCAATAAAAGTTTTTCTTATGTCTGTTTTTTTAAATACTTTATTATGGCCTTGGTAATGGCTGTTGTCTGATTGAGAGCGTCCATTACTAAGGGGCTTCGTGTTAGCCAGTAAAAAGGCTATCACTAACCCCTATTATTACCCCGGTTCTCACTGCCGCGAGGGGAGTACGATCCAGTACCCGACCATCTGAAGCGACGGTAAGGCAGCAGGGCGGCCACAGGCTGGTTTTACCAGGCTGGGAAGGGATAAAAAACTTGGCCCTTCCCACCCTGGGGATGCTAGGCTGCAGCTGCTGTATTGTATCTGGCTGGTTGTGAAAAATAGCGGGAACCCCACGTCTTTTTAAAAAAATAAATAGAAAAAAAATTACGCGAGATCCCCTCCATTTTTCATAACCAGCCAGATACAATAAAGCAGCAGCAGCCTAGCATTACCAGGGTGGGAAGGGCCATGGTTTTTGGCCATTCCGAGCCTGATAGTACCAGCCTGCGGCCACCCCAGTACCCGCCCTTCTCTTCAGACGGTCGGGTGCTGGATCGTACCCAGCTCTTCCCAGTACTCCTGGTGGCGGTGGGCACCGGGGTAATAATAGGGGTTAGTGCTAGCCTTATTACTGGCTAACACTAAGCCCCTTCTTAGTAATGGACGCTCTCAATCAGACAGCAGCCATTACTAAGGCGGTAATGAAGTATTAAAAAACAGAGACATAAAGAAATTTATTTTATTGAAATGACAACTCTTCCACACAATCCACTTTAACCATTTTATAAAAAAAATAAAAATAAAGCTTAAATCAGCGAAGTAGTCCAATGAATCTACGACGTAGTCCAAATGGTCCAGCGGAACCTGCAAAACAAAAATGAGCAATATGAAAAATAAAAATAAAGTTGGCTGCCCCCACAGACGTACAAACATATGAATAAATAGCTACCTTTGGGAACATATTAAAATAATTAGAAAAATTAGGCCCATAAAATAAAACATATCAAATAAAAAAAAAAAATTATAACACCTTTCTTTTAAAGAGAACCTTTCACCTCCCCATCCATGTACAGCTGAGTGCAGCATGTAATGGGGAGGGCCACACAAACTCTGGGGCTCTTTACATTTTTTTCTTAGCCTCCTTCGTTATTTAGATATCGGTGCTGTAATATTTGGCGCCCGATATTTAAATAACCCCCTGAACTGTCAATGGGGAGGTAATTGGCAAGGGGGCGTGTAACATCGCTGTGACACTGTCCAATCAGCTACGGTCAGCGTTACAGCAAGAGCTGGAGAGAGAGCGCGTGCGCGCAGCTCCGCCACCACTAAGGAACACAAGAGGAGAAGAAGAGTGTGAATTCTTCTTCTTCTGTTTCATGGCATCGGAGCTGTGCGTGCACGCACGCTCTCACTCTTTAGCTCTCGGCAGACAAGGACGACAAGACTGATCTCTCACCTGAGATCACAGTCTTGTACTTGCCTGCCGAGAGCTGAAGAGTGAGAGCGTGCGCGCGCACATGCTCTCCTCTCTCCAGCTCTTGCTGTTGACATTGTCCGTAGCTGATTGGGCAGTGTCACAGCGATGTTACACGTCCCCTTGCCAATTACCTCCCCATTGGCAGTTCATGGGGTTATTTAAATATCTGGCGCCAAATATTACAGCAAAGATATCGAAGTATGGAAAGAGGGTAGGAAAAAATATATAAAGTGCCCCAGAGTTTGTGCAGCCCTGACCATTACATGCTGCACTCAAATGCAAATCTGTGGGCAGGTGAAAGACTCTCTTTAAAGTGTAACAACTTTTTTTTAAAATGTTGACATGTCAGAAGTTTTGATCAGTGGGGTCCGAGCACTGAGACCCTCCACTAGTCGCTAAAACGAAGCAACAGAAGTGCTCGGGTGAGCGGTGTGCCGCTTCAATTCTGTTTGGCTTTCCTTGGAGCAGTGTACAGGCTCAATAGAAAGTCTAGGAGTCCATAAACCGCTCACTCGGCTGAAAGTCGATCATAAATGAAGCGGCACAGCGCTCACCCGAGCACTTCTGCTGCTTCATTTTAGCGATCGGTGGGGGCCTCAGTGTTCAGTCCCCCACCGATGAAAACTTCGGACATGTCACTATGATATATAAAGATATCTATTACTGCGATTGGTGCAAGTTTTAATTACTTTTTATTGAAAATTATTTGCACTTTTTGAGATACAGCTGCTTTGTATCCTGTATACAGAGCAGCTGTATATAGCGCTGAGACCTGAATCCATTAGGTCGCCCATTACCGATCACATCTAAGTTATGAACTTAGATGTGATCGGTTACAGCTCGATCCTGCAGGACTCGCTGACACTGAATCAGTCAGTCCCGCTGACCTGACGGATATGGGATACAGCGCTATATACATTATATAATATATTTATTTTAATTAGCGGGGGCAGGTTTATGGGGAAGGATTAGGGCCTGTTCACATCAGCGTTGGCTTTCCGTTCCGGGGTTCCGTGGGAGGTTTCCGTCGAGTGAACCCCGCAACGGAAAGTCAAACTGAAACCACAGCTTCTGTTTCAGTCACCATTGAAATCAATGGTGACAGTAACATTGCTAATGGTTTCCGTTCGTCACCATTCCGGCAGGTTTCAGTTTTTGTGACGGAATCAAGAGCGCAGTCGACTGCGCTAATGGTGACGGAAACTGAAGCTGTGGTTTCAGTTTGACTTTCCGTTGCGGGGTTACCTCCGACGGAACCCCAGAACGAAAAGCCAACGCTGATGTGAACAGGCCCTAAGGCTTCTTTCACACTAGCATTAATATACGTTTACCGCTCTTCCGTCAGAGGACGAGAGGATCGATACGTTAAACGGAAAGCAACGGCTCCATTAGAATTACCATTGCTTTCAATGGTAATTCTTTTGTATCAGTTGCTTTCCGTTTGCCTCCGTTCGCTAAGTTTCCGTTTTTTTTAAAGGAAACAAAAGTGAAGTCTGCAGAACTTTTATTTCCGTTCAAAAGAACGGAAACCTAGCGAATGGAGATAAACGGAAAGCAACTGATACAAAAGAATTACCATTGAAAGCAATGGTAATTCTAATGGAGCCGTTGCTTTCCGTTTAACGTATTGATCCTCTCTTCCTCTGACGGAAGAGAGGTAAACGTATATTAATGCTAGTGTGAACAAACCCCAATACAAGTAAGATATTAATAAATAAATTTAAAAGAAAAAACCCAACTCGGATTTGAACCAGCAACCTTCATGTGCAAGGCAGACAAGCTAACCACTACACTATAGAAAGCTTCAGTCAATGCCTGTGAAACTGTAGTACTTGAGGGTTTATTGAATGACAGGCACTATTAGTCTCTCCTGTCTCTCTGCTGCGTGTGGGTGGTGACTGGTCAGAGACTCACAGTCAGACTGGCTGCCGCAGATGCCGCATCCAGTGTGCACTGGGAGTGACTGTGAGACTCACCAGTCACTGCCCTGATTGTAGCTTTCCCACGCTAATTAAGCACAGGAAAGCTACAAAGCCAGGAGTATACTGCAGGGGGGGGGGGTCGTTTTACTGACAGCAGAGGGCTCTATAGGGGGGAATTATCCCCCCACCATAGAGCCCTGACTAGTTACTATACTGGAAGGTTAGGGGGGTCTGAGCATCTGACTGACTGCTCTAAAGTGGGGGCAGAATCCCCCCTATAGAGCTCTCTGCAGTAAGTCAGACAGTCAGACCCTCCCCCACCCACACTAACCGTTCCATTATAGTGATGTGAGGGCTCTATGGGGTGGATTATTCCAGCCCCATAGAGCCCTCTGCTGTCGGTAAAATGCCCCCCCTTGCAGTATACTCACGTCCCGGTCCCAGCAAGGCAGGCACTTACCTCGTGGTGCTGGTGCTGCTCGTCGCTCCTCCTTCAGATTTGCTCCTCTCTGGCTGTATGTACTGTGTACAGTGTCAGAGAGGAGGAGGAGTATTACAGACGTTCGGCGCGTCTGCATGGCCCCTCCCCCGGTCCAGTCCCGGGCTGAAAATGCCGCCCCCCCGTTTGGGTAGGTGGTGCCGCCTGAGGCCGTCGGCTCACCTGGCCTCATGGCAGGTTCGGCACTGCATGGGGGGCCCAATGGCCCCCGTAGCCACACAGCGCTGACCGCGCTGGTCCCGCTTTCTGAATGCTGGAGCAAGGAGCTGACGGCTCCTTGCTCCAGAATTCACTCTGCCATGAGCAGCTCGGCGCAAGCAGGCGCGATGTTATACTGTGTGGAGCATTATACTGTGGGGGCTGCTTTAGGGGTAGATATGGAAGCATGATACTGTGTGGGCTGAACCGGGTGTGTATGGGCGAAGATTGGGTAGGATTAGAGGCGTGGCTTAAAAGAAAACAAATTGACGCTGCGCGCCGCATCGATTGTCCTTCTTTGTGATACTTGAAAGTGTAGCACTGTCTACAGGGGGGCTGTATAGCACTGTATGGGGAGGCAGTATAGTACTGTCTACAGGAAGGGCGGTATAGTACTGTCTACAGGAATGGCGGTATAGTACTGTCTACTGGGGGGGCTGTAGAGCACTGTCTACAGGAAGGGCTGTATAGCACCGTCTACAGGGGGGCTGTATAGCACCGTCTATAGGGAGGGCTGTATAGCACCGTCTACAGGGAGGGCTGTATAGTACCGTCTACAGGGAGGCTGTATAGCTCTGTCGACAGGGGGCGCTGTATTGCCCTGTCTACAGGGGGGGGCTGTATAGTACTGTTTGTAGGGGGGCTGTATAGCACTGTCTACAGGGGGAGGCAGTATAGCGCTGTATGGGGAGGCTGTATAGCCCTGGCTACAGGGGGGGGCTGTATAGTACTGTCTGTAGGGGGGCTGTATAGCACTGTCTACAGGGGGAGGCAGTATAGCGCTGTATGGGGAGGCTGTATAGCCCTGTCTACAGGGGGGGGCTGTATAGTACTGTCTGTAGGGGGGCTGTATAGCACTGTCTACAGGGGGAGGCAGTATAGCGCTGTATGGGGAAGCTGTATAGCCCTGTCTACAGGGGGGGGGCTGTATAGTACTGTCTGTAGGGGGGCTGTATAGCACTGTCTACAGGGGGAGGCAGTATAGCGCTGTATGGGGAGGCTGTATAGCCCTGTCTACAGGGAGGGCGGTATAGCACTGTCTACAGGAGGAGGTTGTATGGCAATATTTACAGGGGGGCACTATCTACAAGGGTGGGCTGTGTGTGTGTGTGTCCCAGGAGAGGGGGCCCCAGTCAAAAGTTTGCTATGTGGCCCAGTGTTTCCTAGTTACGCCCCTGCCCGTGAGATACACAATAATGTAGGCAATGTACCATCACATTCACCATAGATACTTTTGCAAACATGTTATTATTGTAGCTTCATGTTAAAATATTTCATCTTTAAAACTGAATGATCAGTGTAGCGCATTGATTTTTCTGTATTTAATTATCATCCAGTGTCACTAGGGGGCGCTGTGTACTGGAAGTTTTGTCTGTAAAAGAAAATCCGCACCGAATCACGTGTGGATTTTAGTGTGGATTTCCCTGCGGAAAACAGGCAAATATCTTAATTAAAAACTCCAAAAACTATCCTCCCCTCCCTGGCACTTCCATGGTAATGCATCACAACATGTCATCAGATGTGACAGCTGCAGCCCATTTATTGGCTGCCGTGGTTATGCGTCAACACGACCCTTCATCGCTGGAGGCCGGATGTACAAAAACTGGCGGGGGAACAGCAGGGCATTGTTGCCACGGGAGGTGAGTATAGTGTTTTATTTTCATTTCAAACTTATTTGAAATTTATTATAAACCATCTGTACTTGTGGATTTTTCTGCGGATCCTCAACAAAATCTGAAACTTGTGGATTTGCTTGCAGATTTATTCTACCCCATTGAAATCACTAGGGAAAATCTTCAACAAATCTGTGCCCTTTCCACATCAATTCCATAGAAAAAAAGCACGTTGCAACTTTGATTCCCTTTGCAAGAAATTCTGTTTCTTTATCAAAAGAATCTTTTTTTTGCAAAGAGAATCAAAGTTGGAACGCGCTTTTTTTCTATAGAAGTGTATTGCCATTTTGGAGAATTGGAGGCTTCTCATCCAGCATGCTTTAACCCAAGTGGACATCATTTATATTGGGTCAAACTATCTGCTGCTATAACTGAATCTCCATTTCCACAGCAGAAATCAATAGGCTGTGGATTTATAGAATTACTGCGTGTCTGCTGTAGAAACCAGTGTCTCAATGCAGATTTATGAGACACACATCGATGTTTTCATAGAGTTGTATTGAGATTCTGACAGCCAGTCCCTCCATCAGACGCTGTAGGATTTAGAGAGTCAGAGTAAAGATCATGTGACCCAGCGGTGGTCCAGAACCCGTGAATACAGCACCAGGTTATTTGATACACAACATTACACTCAGTGGCGTAACTACCGCTGTAGCAGACGTAGCATGAGGGGGCCAGTGCCCCCAAAACCCCTTTCCCCACCGCCCGCTATGACTGCTACAGCTCGACGACATCGAAGGGGTTGTTCCTACAAAAGACATGCATCCTCTATCCACAGGACAGGGGATACATGTGTAATCGCTGGCAGCGATAAGGAGAACCTCGGACTTCCGGGGTCTGTCGGCAGCTCCATAGAAATGAATTGTGCACCGGTCGCGCTTGTGCGCATGGGTGACCAGCACTCCTTTCACTTTTATTGAACAGCGCAGACCCCGGAAGTCCGAGGTTTGTCATGGAGAACTTCGCTTCCCCGTTCTCCTTATCGCTGCCAGCGATCACACATGTATCCCCTATCCTGTGGATAGGGGATACATCTCTATTGTAGGACAAACTATAGGCCGTTTTAGTTTTTTTTGGGTTGGGGGCTGTATGGCGTTACCTACAAGGGGGGTTTAGGGCTGTATGGCGTTATCTACAGGGGGACTGTATGGCGTTATCTACAGGGGGCTGTATGGCATTATCTACAGGGGGACTGTATGGCGTTATCTACAGGGGGCTGTATGGCGCTATCTACAGGGGGTGGGCTGTATGGCGTTATCTACAGGGGCTGGGCTGTATGGCGTTATCTACAGGGGGAGGGCTGTAAGGTGTTATCTACAGGGGGCTGTGTATGGCACTATCTAAAGGGGGGCTGTATCGTGCTATCTATAGGGGGCGCTGTGTGGCGGAATCTATAGGGAGGCATTATCTACAAGGGGGGCTGTGTGTGATACCCAGGGGGGGGGCCCAGTCAAAAGTTTGCTATGGGGCCCAGTCTTTCTTACACTACATGTCACCACATAGTAAAACGTATATAGGTTTTGCTATCTAATGGCCTTTTAGTACATACCTGACAACAAAAGATACCTGGCAGTAAGTGTTCAGTTTCCCAGCAGCGCCACCACAGGGGAAATTAAGCATTACACTGTTCTCATTTAAATTAATGGGTTGTCTGTGTAATGCAGGACAGGACAGGCCCTCTATAGCGCAGTAGACACTCTTTGTTACCGCTCTTCACTCTGACCGAGAGATGAGAACCCTTAACGGCGGACCACTCTATATTCACTCATAATTCCCTAAAAGGCTGTATCGGAATGGGTTTTATAAACTGGACAACACCATAATGTGTGTGTCTCCAAAAGAAATCAAATTGATTCAGCTCCTCATTTTTCAGAATGTCCTCTGTTCAGTTTTGGTCTTCAGGATCCTCAATAAATTCATCCATCTAAGGGCTTATTCAGACGAACGGGATATAAGTCCGTGCAACGCGCGTGATTTTCACGCGCGTCGCACAGACCTATATTAGTCTATGGGGCCGTGCAGACAGTTGCTGGATTTTTACGCAGCGTGAGTCCGCTGCGAAAAACTCACGACATGTCCGTTCTTTGAGCTTATTTCGCGCATCGCGCGCACCACACGGAAGCACTTCTGTGGGACGCGCGTGATTCGCGCAACAGCAGTGAAAAGTATGAATGAAAACAGAAAAGCACCACGTGCTTTTCTGTTTACAAACATACAGAGTTTCATAATGATGGCGGCTGCGCGAAAATCACGCAGCCGCGCATCATATGGTGATGACACACGGAGCTGTCAAGTGCCTTTTGCTCGCGCAAAACGCACACGCTCGTGTGAATCCGGCCTGAGGGTATGTTCACAGAGAGTCAAAAAAACTGCTGCGAATTACGAAGCTGTTTTCAGTTGAAGCTGAAAACGTTTTTATTTCAGGCGTTTTTTGGAGCCGTTTTTGGAGCTGTTTTTCTATTGACACAATGAAAAACAGCTCTAAAAACGACTCAAGAAGTGACATGCTCCTTTTTTACAGGGCGTTTTTTACGCGCCGTTTTTTAAAACGCCGGCGTAAAACAAAACCGCCCCATTTGAATGAAACACCATTTTTCCGATTGAATTCAATGGGCAGATGTTTGTAGATGTGCAGCTAGGCCTGAAAACACAGCGTGTGAACATACCCTTATTGTTGGATCTTTTTTTCCTTGCAATCCTTAACAATTAGCAATTCTAAGATAATTGTCTTTTAGGTGCAAAATAAGATATGGCTACAGTCTGGCCATTAGTTTTTCGAGATGAAATTCGATTGATTTGGTCAAAGATACACTTCTAGGGTGTTCTCAAGTGTCTTCCCCAACACCAAATGTCGAAGGCATTAATAACATTCCTGTCTTGATTCCTGTCCTTCTGTAGACGTAACAAATAATGAGGTGTTAGGCCTCATGAACACGGCCGTGCCCGTAATCACAGTCTGCGATTGCGGGCACAGCCGGCCGCCGACACCCGCGGGCCGCATTTTCGTGCCGTGTGCCCATACAAAGAATGGGAGCACGGCCCGTATAATCCAAAAAATAGGACATGCTCCACATTTCCCGGCACGGTTATAGAACTGGGTTCTAACAGTAATTGCGGATCGTATTGCAGTCCGCAATTACAGAGTTTTTTTTACGGTCTTGTGCATGGGGCCTTACCTACATAAAGAAGGCTATAAGGCCCCATGCACACGACCGTATATTCATCTATCCCGAAATACTGTCCGTAAATACGGATCCCTATTTTGTCCATATATACAGAAGGGTGTCCGTGAATACGGTCCGTATTGCATCCGTATATTCCATCCGTATATACGGATCCGTAAAAAAGGGGAAGGATGCAAATGATGTCACCAACATGTTGCATAGCAGCATTTCCGTAAATATGGACAGTATACGGATGCACATCCATAGCCTTCCGTATTTACGGAAGCACCCATTGGCTTCTATGCGAGAGTCCGTTCCGTAATTACAGACAAGAATAGGACAGGTTCTATCATTTTTTCAGTACGGACCCCCATCAGTAAAAATACCTAAAGGTGTCCATGGCCAATAGAAATAAATGTGTAAAGGATCTGCCAGGCACAACTTCTGTGTATACTCCCATAGGTAATCAGTCTGCACCTGAGTCTGTGTCTCTGAGACTGACTCCATCTTCCACCACTCAGGATGGCAGGCTTAGGAGTGGGAGAGCCTATCGCAGCCTGGCCAGACGGAGCTAGCTCCCGCCCTCTGTCTATTTATACCTGCCTTTCCTGTTCCTCCTTTGCTTGTGATTCTTCTCGTGTGGTTTCCTGGCCCAGCTACAGCTTCTATCTATTTGATCCTGCTCCATACTGACCCTGGCTTACTGACTACTCTTCTGCTCTGCGTTTGGTACCTCGTGCACTCCTGGTTTTGACTCAGCTCGTTCACCATTCTTGTTGCTCACGGTGTTGCCGTGGGCAACTGCCCCTTTCCCTTTGCTTTGTGTTACCTTGTCTGTTTGTCTCGTGCACTTACTGAGCGTAGGGACCGCCGCCAAGTTGTACCCCGTCGCCTAGGGCGGGTCGTTGCAAGTAGGCAGGGACAGAGTGGCGGGTAGATTAGGGCTCACTTGTCCGTTTCCCTACCCCCGACATTACATAATCACAAGCCCATATACCTAGTCTACCCTGCTCCCTGACACTACTATGGACCCCCTTGAGACCCTGACCCAGCAAATGCAGGGTCTCTCCCTACAGGTCCAGGCCCTGGCTCAGAGGGTCAACCAGCCTGACGCTACCATGGTAGTGCCCCTCACCTCTTGAACCCCACCTCAAGTTGCCTGACCGGTTCTCAGGGGACCGGAGGACTTTTCTCTCCTTTCGGGAGAGTTGTAGGCTCTACTTCCGCTTAAAGCCTCATTCCTCAGGTTCTGAGAGCCAGCGGGTGGGTATAATTATGTCCCGGCTCCAGGAAGGGCCCCAAGAGTGGGCCTTCTCCTTGGCTCCTGACAACCCTGAACTTTCCTCCGTTGATCGTTTCTTTTCTGCTCTCGGACTCATTTATGACGAGACTGACAGGACTGCCTTTGCCGAGAGTCAGCTGGTGACCTTACGTTAGGGTAAGAGACCTGTTGAGGAGTATTGTTCTGACTTTAGGAAGTGGTGCGTAGCTTCTCGGTGGAGTTTAGGTTGGGTCTGTCGAACGCCCTGAAAGACCTGCTAGTTAGCTATCCCTCTTCCGACTCCCTAGACCAGGTTATGGCTTAACGGTACGACTTGACCGACGTCTCAGGGAACGACAGCTTGAACGTTTTTGTGTTTTCCCCTCTGACTCCCCCATGATGCCTCCCAAGGTCCCGTTGCTTCGCTCTTCCACGGAAGACTCGGAGGTACCTATGCAACTCGGGGCCTCCGTGTCCCCCCGACAACGTAGAAAGTTCCGCAGGAAGAATGGTCTCTTCTTCTATTGTGGGGATGACAAGCATCAAGTGAACACCTGTCCTAGGCGTAAGAATAAGCAGCCGGAAAACTTCCGCGCCTAAGTGATCATCGGGGAGGTCACTTGGGCGCACAGGTATTTCCCGTAAATATGAAACGTAATAAAATTTTGCTTCCCTTTCAGGTCTCGTTTGGTGGTAGGTCTGCTACCGGCAGTGCCTTCGTGGATTCAGGGTCTTCTGCTAATATCATGTCTGTGGAATTTGCTATGTCTCTAGCTATGCCTTTGATTGATTTGCCTAAACCTGTCACGGTAGTGGGTATCGACTCCACTCCTCTTGCTAATGGTTATTTTACACAGCATACCCCTGTTTTCGAACTCCTTGTTGGCTCCATGCATTTGGAGCAGTGCTCTGTACTGTTGATGGAGGGATTATCTTCCGATTTGGTTTTAGGCCTTCCCTGGTTGCAGTTGCATAATCCCACGCTTGACTGGAATACTGGGGAGCTTACCAAATGGGGTAATGAATGCTTGACGTCATGTTTTTCTGTTAATTCTATTTCTCCCTCTGAGGAGGTGAACACGCTACCTGACTTTGTTCAGGACTTTGCTGATGTTTTCTCTAAGGAGGCCTCCGAAGTGTTACCTCCTCATAGAGAATACGATTGCGCAATTGAATTGGTACCAGGAGCTAAGCTCCCTAAAGGTAGGATATTTAATCTTTCTTGTCCCGAACGTGAAGCCATGAGAGAGTATATCCAGGAATGCCTGGCCAAGGGTTACATTCGCCCCTCTACTTCTCTGGTAGGTGCTGGCTTCTTCTTCGTAGGCAAGAAGGATGGTGGTCTTAGGCCATGCATTGACTACCGTAACTTGAATAAGGTCACTGTAAGGAACCAGTATCCCCTTCCTTTGATTCCTGATCTCTTTAATCAGGTTCAGGGGGCCCAATGGTTCTCTAAGTTTGATCTACGGGGGGCGTATAACCTTATCCGCATCAAAGAGGGGGATGAGTGGAAGACTGCGTTTAACACGCCCGATGGTCATTTTGAATACCTCGTCATGCCCTTTGGGTTGTGTAATGCTCCTGCGGTCTTCCAGAATTTCATAAATGAGATTTTGAGAGATTATCTGGGGGTATTTCTTGTAGTGTACCTTGATGACATACTGGTGTTTTCCAAGGACTGGTCCTCCCACATTGAGCAAGTCAGGAAGGTGCTCCAGGTCCTTCGGGAAAACAAACTGTTTGCGAAAACCGAAAAATGTGTGTTTAGGGTACAGGAGATACCATTTTTGGGTAAAATCCTCACTCCTCATGAATTCCGCATGGACCCCGCCAAGGTCCAGGCTGTGGCGGAATGGGTCCAACCTGCCTCCCTGAAGGCATTACAGTGTTTTTTGGGGTTCGCTAATTATTACAGGAGATTTATTGCTAACTTCTCGGTCATCGCTAAGCCTCTTACGGACCTCACTCGAAAAGGTGCTGATCTTTTCCACTGGCCTCCTGAGGCTGTCCAGGCTTTTGAGGTCCTTAAGAAGTGCTTTATCTCGGCCCCTGTGCTGGTTCAGCCCAACCAAATGGAGCCATTTCTTGTGGAAGTTGACGCATCCGAGGTGGGAGTGGGGGCTGTCTTGTCCCAGGGTACCAGTTCCCTCACCCATCTCCGCCCCTGTGCCTCCATCTCCAGGAAGTTTTCGCCCACTGAGAGTAACTATGATATTGGCAACCGCAAACTCTTAGCCATTAAATGGGCATTTGAAGAGTGGCGCCACTTCCTGGAGGTGGCTAGGCACCAGGTAACGGTCCTTACCGACCACAAGAATCTGGTTTTCCTAGAATCTGCCCGGAGGCTCAACCCGAGACAAGCCCGATGGGCGCTATTTTTTACCAGATTCAACTTTTTGGTTACCTATAGGGCTGGGTCTAAAAATATTAAGGCCGATGCACTGTCGCGTAGCTTCATGGCCAGCCCTCCTTCGGAGGAAGATCCTGCTTGTATTTTGCCTCCTGGTATAATCATTTCTTCCATTGATTCTGATAAGGTCTCTGAAATTGCAGCTGATCAAGGTTCAGCTCCTGGGAACCTTCCTGAGGACAAGCTGTTTGTTCCCCTGCAATACCGGCTAAGGGTACTTAGGGAAAATCATGACTCCGCACTATCTGGTCATCCAGGCATCCTGGGTACCAAACACCTCATTGCCAGAAACTATTGGTGGCCTGGGTTGCCTAAAGACGTTAAGGCCTACGTCGCCGCTTGTGAGGTTTGTGCTAGGTCCAAGACTCCCAGGTCCCGACCAGCGGGCTTACTACGTTCTTTGCCCATTCCCCAGAGACCTTGGACCCATATCTCCATGGATTTTATCACCGATTTGCCTCCATCTCAAGGCAAGTCGGTGGTGTGGGTGGTAGTAGACCGCTTCAGTAAGATGTGCCACTTTGTGCCCCTCAAGAAACTACCCAATGCCAAGACGTTAGCTACCTTGTTTGTCAAACACATCCTGCGTCTCCATGGGGTCCCTGTCAATATTGTTTCGGACAGAGGGGTACAATTTGTTTCCTTGTTTTGGAGAGCCTTCTGTAAAAAGTTGGAGATTTATCTGTCCTTCTCCTCTGCCTTCCATCCTGAAACTAATGGCCAAACTGAGAGGACTAATCAATCTCTAGAACAATATTTAAGGTGTTTCATCTCTGACTGTCAATATGATTGGGTCTCATTCATTCCCCTCGCCGAATTTTCCCTTAATAACCGGGTCAGTATCTCGTCAGGGGTCTCCCCCTTTTTCTGTAATTTTGGGTTTAATCCACGGTTCTCAGTTTCACCTGGTAGTTCCAACAATCCCGAGGTAGAGGTCGTTCATCGGGAACTGTGCACAGTCTGGGCCCAGGTTCAGAAGAACCTAGAGGCGTCCCAGAGCGTACAAAAAACTCATGCTGATAGAAGACGTTCTGCTAACCCCTTGTCTATGGTCGGGGATCCGGTGTGGTTATCGTCTAGGAACTTGCGCCTTAGGGTCCCGTCCAAGAAGTGTTGCTCCCCGGTTTATTGGGCCGTATAAGGTCATTGAAGTCCTCAATCCTGTCTCCTTCCGACTGGAGTTGCCCCCATCTTTTCGAATACACGACGTGTTTCATGTCTCCCTCCTTAAACGCTGCTCCCCGTCCTTGGCTCCCTCGAGGAAACCTCCTGTTCCCGTTCTCACCCCTGAGGGGGTGGAATTCGAGGTGGCCAAGATTGTGGACAGCAGGATGGTCCAAGGCTCCCTCCAGTACCTGGTCCATTGGAGAGGATACGGGCCTGAAGAGAGGACTTGGGTACCCGCCCGGGATGTTCACGCTGGGGTATTGGTCAGGAAGTTCCACCTTCGTTTCCCCAATAAACCAGGTCCACTTAGAAAGGGTCCGGTGGCCCTCATAAAAGGGGGGGTACTGTAAAGGATCTGCCAGGCACAACTTCTGTGCATACTCCCATAGGTAATCAGTCTGCACCTGAGTCTGTGTCTCTGAGACTGACTCCATCTTCCACCACTCAGGATGGCAGGCTTAGGAGTGGGAGAGCCTATCGCAGTCTGGCCAGACGGAGCTAGCTCCCGCCCTCTGTCTATTTATACCTGCCTTTCCTGTTCCTCCTTTGCTTGTGATTCTTCTCGTGTGGTTTCCTGGCCCAGCTACAGCTTCTGTCTATTTGATCCTGCTCCATACAGACCCTGGCTTACTGACTACTCTTCTGCTCTGCGTTTGGTACCTCGTGCACTCCTGGTTTTGACTCGGCTCGTTCACCATTCTTGTTGCTCACGGTGTTGCCGTGGGCAACTGCCCCTTTCCCTTTGCTTAGTGTTCCCTTGTCTGTTTGTCTCGTGCACTTACTGAGCGTAGGGACCGCCGCCAAGTTGTACCCCGTCGCCTAGGGCGGGTCGTTGCAAGTAGGCAGGGACAGAGTGGCGTGTAGATTAGGGCTCACTTGTCAGTTTCCCTACCCCCGTAATTACAGAATGGGTCCGTAATTACTGTTGAAAAGTACGGTCGTGTGCGTGGAGCCTAAATCTTAGCTTTTTACTGTCCTTACGTCATAGAACCTGCGTTTGTCTATCTCTTTGTGTCTTTTACTGCTGTTGTAAAACTTTTGACTCTAAATTGGCTGAAGGACATAGCAACATGGACAATGGTTGTAGGAACTAAGTTAGTGTAGAAGAACTAGGTCCTAAATTGTCTTCATGTTATGAAAATAACTTTTCGAAGGTAGAGTGTAGACCATTGCAAAATTTTGATAACTGCAAGACAATAGACCAACTTTTTGAAATGTACTGTAGACTAGGAAGGTGTTGGCCAAATCAGCTCCTATCCATGAGAATAGTATTGACCTCTTTGGTTGTTAAGGGCAGGTCCCTCATATTTTATCTGCACCAGTTGTCCTAAGTAAGGCCAATGTGGGATTCGGGAACATTTACTAACACAGGTGTATCACCAGTTGGCACGCTAGTATGTAATTTCAGTGAATTATTCCTCAAGATGGCCTACGGTGAGGAACATGATGAACCTAGTGATCTAAGCCTTCGAGTATACATGCAGCTGCCATATTTTACTGCCACTTTTGGGCACAGAAAATATTTTGTACAGTAGAGTGGGAGAAAAACTGTGATTCCTTGTTTTTTGGTATTGTTTTTATGACGTTCACTGTGCAGTAAAAAAACATGTTAACTTTATTCTTCAGGTCGATACGATTATGACAGAATTTTGTAATAGCTCTGACTTTTACAGACACGGTGATACCAGTTATATATATATATATATATATATATATATATATATATATATATATATATAAATATATATATATATATATATACAGTATATATAAATATATATATTTTTATTTTTTTTATTTTTTTTACCTTGCTTTTAAAGGGAAAATAGGAAAAGGTGTTTTTTTGTGTTTTTTATATATTTTTTGTGTGTATAAGTTTTTTTAATTTAACTAGGGGACTTGAACCAGTGATCATCAGGGTTTAATAGAAGCACAATGATGACAGACTAAGGGCCTTCATTAGGCCCCTAGGCTGCCATGGCAATTATCGGCGCCCCGCAATTGTCAGGGGAGGCCAATGGGCTGTCGGAGGGGCTGCCCCCCTTTTTCTAACAGTTTAGATGTTGTTGCCACCAGGGCAGACATACTATTGGTGCAACCTGTGGTTCAACCTTGAAAGCGGCTTTGTACTGTCTATTGGATTGTTTATGAGTGACTGAGCTAATGACAATCACAATTATTGGTGGATTCTTAGAGAGACATAAGGGTGGGGTGTTCTTTGATAAACTTTTGGAGAGTAAGGGGCCTGCAAACTGTTATTGCATGGGCTCCCTTTGCTGTCTATGTCCGCCCCAGGTAATCATTAATTACTGTGGCATTTAAGGGGTTAAACGAGCAACAGTCGAAGTTGCGACCGGGACCGTAAGCCTGGGGGGGCCCCGTTGCAACACAGCTCTGACCGCATTGGTCCCAGGTCCAACTGTATATGCATCCTCAGGATGCAGATACAGTTGAATTTAATGCTGGAGCAAGGAGCTGATGGCTCCTTGCTCCAGCATTCATTGTGCCGTGAGCAATGATCGGCTCGGCACAGACTGGCCCGATGTAGTGACGTTATCACACCTGTCTGCGCTGAGTCACTCATAGCACGGGCCAAAGGAGGAGAAGGATCTACTCCACTCCTCATGTGAATGCGGATAAATACGTAATTATTTTATTATTTTTCTATGGGGCATTATACTGGGTATGGGAGGGGGCTTATATTGCAGCTATGGGAGCATTATACTGTATGGGGGGCATTATACTGTATGAGGCAGATATGGGGGGCATTATACTGTGGGGACAGCGGTGGGGGGCATTATACTGTTTGGGGCATTATACTGTGTGGAGGGCAGTTATGGGGGCATTAGGCTGTGTGGGGGAAGCTACGGGGAGCATTATACTGTGTGGGGGCAGGTATGCGGGGCATTATACTGTGTTGGGGGCAGCTATGGGGAGCATTATACTGTATGGAGGCATTAAACTGTGGTGGCAGCGATGGGGGGCATTATACTGTTTTGGGGCATTATACTGTGTGGGGCAGCTATGGGGGGCATTATACTGTGGGGCAGCTATGGGGGGGCATTATACTGTGGGGGCAGCTATGGGGAGCATTATACTGTGTGGGGCAGCTATGGGGAGCGTTATACAGTATGGGGGCATTATACTGTGTGGAGCAGCTATGTGGGGCATTATAATGTGGGGGCAGCAATGGGGAGCATTATACTGTTTGGGGGCATTATACTGTGGGGGCAGCTATGCAGGGCATTAGACTGTGGGGGCAGCTATGGGGGCATTATACTGTGGGGGCAGCTATGGGTAGCATTATACTGTGGGGGCAGCTATGGGGAGCGTTATACTGTATGGGGAGCATTATTCTGTATGGGAGCATTAAACTGTGGTGGCAGCGATGGGGGCATTATACTGTTTTGGGGCATTATAATGTGTGGGGCAGCTATGGGGGGGCATATTACTGTGGGGGCAGCTATGGGAAGCATTATACTGTGTGGGGGAAGCTATGGGGAGCGTTATACTGTATGGGACCGTTATATTGTGTGGGGGTTTTATACCGTGGAAGCAGCTACGGGGGGCATTATATTGTGGGGGCATCTATGGGAGCTGTTTGGCAAGGCGGCTGGGCATAGGTGTGCGCAGGGGTCTGGTGGTGTTGGGGAGTGTAGGGGGGCCCAAGCTGAATTCTTGCACCAGGGCTCATGAGCAGGGGCGTAGCTAAAGGCTCATGGGCCCCGATGCAAGAATTCTTACTGGGCCCCCCCCGCAAACTTCTCATGGCCGACGGTCCGCAGCTTTCAGCTGCATCGCTGGGTCTCCTAAGTGGCCCAACAATGCAGCACTAGCAGCCGGGGCGTCACTAAGGCTGGGTTCACACACCCTATTTACGGACGTAATTCAGGCGTTTTAGCATTGAATTACGTCCGAAAATGCGGCTCAAAAGCGTTGGCAAACATCTGCCCATTCATTTGAATGGGTCTTACGATGTTCTGTGCCGACGGTCATTTTTTTTTACGCGCCGCTGTCAAAAGGTGGCGCGTAAAAAAGATGCCCACATCAAAGAAGTGCCTGTCACTTCTTCAGACGTAAATGGAGCCGATTTCCATGGACTCCATAGAAAAACAGCTCCAATTACGTCCGTAATGGACGCAGCGAAAGACGCCTGCACATGCCATTACGTCCGGTGCTGTTTTCTCCTGAAAACAGCACCGTAATTTCAGCTGTAACAGACACTGCCGTGTGAACACACCCTCAGGGCTTAAAATGTCAGGGGAAATAGCCCCAATACATATGTGTCCGCCCCCAAAAAAAAGTGTGTATATGAGACAGCATAGCATATCTATAGTACTACAACCCTATACACTATGGATAGGATTAGATACAGTGGCTGAGCAGACAGTATCACACATGATAGGATTAGATACAGTGGCTGAGCAGACAGTATCACACATGATAGGATTAGATACAGTGGCTGAGCAGACAGTATCACACATGATAGGATTAGATACACAGCTCAGCACAGTATCACACATGATAGGCTTAGATACACAGCTCAGCAGACAGTATCACACATGATAGGATTAGATACACAGCTCAGCAAACAGTATCACACATGATAGGATTCGATACAGTGGCTCAGCAGACAGTACCACACATGATAGGATTAGATACAGTGGCTCAGAAGGCAGTATCACAAATGATAGGATTAGATACAGTGGCTCAGCAGACAGTATCACACAAGATACGATTAGATACAGGGCTCAGCAGACAGTATCACACATGATAGGCTTAGATACACAGCTCAGCAGACAGTATCACACAAGATACGATTAGATACAGGGCTCAGCAGACAGTATCACACATGATAGGCTTAGATACACAGCTCAGCAGACAGTATCACACAAGATACGATTAGATACAGGGCTCAGCAGACAGTATCACACATGATAGGATTAGATACACAGCTCAGCAGACAGTATCACACATGATAGGATTAGATACACAGCTCAGCACACAGTATCACACATGATAGGATTAGATACACAGTTCAGCAGACAGTATCACACAAGATACGATTAGATACAGGGCTCAGCAGACAGTATCACACATGATAGGATTAGATACACAGCACAGCAGACAGTATCACACAAGATACGATTAGATACAGGGCTCAGCAGACAGTATCACACATGATAGGATTAGATACACAGCTCAGCAGACAGTATCACACATGATAGGATTAGATACACAGCTCAGCACACAGTATCACACATGATAGGATTAGATACACAGTTCAGCAGACAGTATCACACAAGATACTATTAGATACAGGGCCCAGCAGACAGTATCACACAAGATACTATTAGATACAGGGCCCAGCTCGCTGACATTGCGGCTCCAGCGCTGGACCCAGGATAGGTAAGAATAATAATTTTGCTTCTTTATGTGTTACTGACTATTTTTGTGTGTTTGTGTTTTTTTTACAGGTTCGGTTGTTGGACTTCGGATTCGAGGACTTCTATGATGGCGTTTTTTTTATTCTCAATAAAATGGTTAATGAGGGTTGTGTGTGTTTTTTTATTTCAATAAAATATTTTTTCTATGTGCTTGTACTTTTTAGACTTTATTATTACCGCCTTAGTAATGGCCGCTGGCTGATTGACAACCTCCATTACTAAGGCGGGGCTTAATGTTAGCCGGTGCAGAGGCTACACTAACCCCCATTATTACCCCGGTACCCACCGCCACCAGGAGTACTGGGAAGAGCCGGGTACGAACCAGTACCCGACCATCTGTAATGACGGCCAGGCACCGGGGTGGCCGCAGGCTGGTAGTATTAGGCTGGGGAAGGCCAAAAACAGTGGCCCTTCCCACCCTGGTAATGCTGCCTGCTGCTGTGTTGCATCTGGCTGGTTATGAAAATTGGGGGGGACCCCACATCGTTCTTTTCCAATTTTTTTTTAAATTACGTGGGGTCCCCCCCATTTTTCATATCCAGCCAGATACAATAAAGCAGCAGCAGCCTAGCATTACCAGGGTGGGAAGGGCCACTGTTTTTGGCCTTTCCCCTCCTGACAATACCAGCCTACGGCCGCCCCAGTGTCCGACCATCCCTACAGATGGTCAGGTACTGGATCGTACCCGGCTCTTCCCAGCACCCCTGGTGGCGGTGGGTACCGGGGTAATAATGGGGGTTAGTGTTAGCCTCTGCATCGGCTAACATTAAGCCCCGCCTTAGCAATGGATGCTGTCAATCAGCCGGCGGCCATTACTAAGGCGGTAGTAATATAGTTTAAAAAAAAAAACACAAAGACATAGAAAAAAATATTTTATTGAAATAAAAAAAAACCCACACAGCCCTCATTAACCATTTTATTGCTAATAAAAAAAAAAAACTGTCATCGAAGTAGTCCTGGAATCCGACGTAGTCCAACGACCGAACCTGTAAGAAAACACAAAAAAAATGATTAGTAACACATGTGTTAGGCTTAGATACAGGACCCATGTGTGATACTGTCTGTGGGACCCTGTATCTAACTAAGCCTACCACAACGTAGGCTTAGATACAGGGTCCAGCAGACAGTAATCTTATACAGTATAAGATTACTGTGTGCTGGGGCCCTGTATCTAAACCTACAGTGTGGTAGGCTTAGATACAGGGCCCATCAGACAGGATCACGCATGGGCCATGTATCTAAGCCTACAGTGTGGTAGGCTTATATACAGGGCCCACTAGACAGGATCACACATGGGCCATGTATCTAAGCCTACCATGTGCTTGGCTTAGATACAGGGCCCAGCAGACAGGATCACGCATGGGCCATGTATCTAAGCCTACCATGTGATTGGCTTAGATACAGGGCCCAGCAGACAGGATCACGCATGGGCCATGTATCTAAGCCTACCATGTGATTGGCTTAGATACAGGGCCCAGCAGACAGGATCACACATGGGCCATGTATCTAAGCCTACCATGTGATTGGCTTAGATACAGGGCCCAGCAGACAGGATCACGCATGGGCCATGTATCTAAGCCTACCATGTGATTGGCTTAGATACAGGGCCCAGCAGACAGGATCACACAATCTGTGATCCTGTCTCATGGGCCCCCTAAGCCTGATACATCGTAGGCTTAGGGGTTGTGCAGTCCCTAAACATTGATGGCCTATCCACAGGATAGGCCATCAATAGCTGATGTGTCGCTCGGGACCCGCAAATCAGCTGTTTTGAAGGGGCCGCAGCACTCGTACGAGAGCTGCTTCCCCTTCATTTCACTACTCGCTCACACTGTGAATCGCCGACACGGATTCACAGTGTGACCGGAATGAAGTGACAGGAATGAAGGGGAGCAGCTCTCGTACGAGTGCTGCGGCCCCTTCAAAACAGCTGATTGGCGGGTCCCGGGAGTCAGACCCAGCCAGTCAGGGCTAACCTTACCTTCCTCTTCGGCTGCGGCGGGAGTTCTGTAGTCTCGATGCTGTGCGCGGCGGCATAGCGCTGTGACGTCATGCGCTGCGCACAGCGCTTGACGTCAGGACCTCCGCTGCGATCCCGAACCAGGAAGGTAAGTAAAGTATGTTACTATAGTAACAGGGGCCCGCGGCCCGAGTTACTATAGTAACTTTTTATTGATGTGGTGCGGGGGGCCGTGGGCCCCCCTGGCTTCGGGGCCCGGTCGCAATTGCGACCGCTGCGACCCCTATAGCTACGCCAGTGCTCATGAGCCTTTAGCTATGCCCCTGTCTGACACCCACATCTTATGGAGCGGGCGTGAGTCTGTTCCATGCGTTCCTATATATACGGAAGATGTTGGAAAGGGATTAATATGTCCTTATGCTTTTTATATTGCAGCCACTAGGTTATATGTGCTCACTTTCAGTGCATTACTAATACAGTTGGCACTATGGCACCTGCTATGTGCTAAAATTTCAAGATATTGAAACAATCTGTAAACAAAATGGACTCTGAAAAAGCAACAATAAGCAAAAATCTGTTGAATATGGGTAGATATTGTCCTTTACTTTGTCTACATTGAGAAACAAGCCAGCATCTGTAATGGAAAAGGGTTTGGGTGGCATTTGGATTTACATTATTATGCAAATATTATGTAAACATTCAAAAAAACAACTTAGAATTATAAAAAGTAAAATAAAAAATTCTTCCATTTTTTTCCATTTGTATCCTATGAGGGTATGGGGCTTTATTTGCCAATATTAGGATTCACTTTATCAAGGTCAATGTCTCTTGACCGGATTTCACCTGAGAATCCTGTTCTCTCGGTTTTATTTGACAGAAGACGATTCAAACATTTCGTCATTCATCATGAAATTTTGCTGAACGGCACTAGGGAAAAAATTCAGTCACATGAATGTACTAAATCTGGCCTAACCTTGTGCATATGTAAAAAAGGAAATCAACTTTATTGGGACATTCTTTCTAATGTCACCAGACTCTTAGTGGTCATCCTATAAGTTAAATATAGCATCCATATCACAAGCAGACAAACGTATCTATTCAATATCTGCCAGCAAATGGAAAAAAGGAACTGATATCCTGCTAAGTCAGACAGAAGGTGACTTAATGTCTGCATGAGATGGGGAAAAGTACAAGATAAAGTGAGACATAGACAGTATGGGTCAGTTTATGGACATTTATTATTATTATTATTATTATTATTTGTTAGTAGCACATTTTTGGGATTTTTAAAATTTTGTTTAAATTTACACAAATAAAAAAAAAAGAATTATAAAACCAAAAATAAAGATGCCCTTTTGGGTAGATGTAGCCAATTGTGCCTCATAGGGGAAAATGTTATTCCTGATCCGACAATCATTAATGATGAAAGAGTTTCTTCCAATAAAAAATAATCTAAATAATAAACACTAATGTATATGTATTAAAGAATGGCATCTATAGAAAGTACAAATCGGCCCACAAAAAAACAAAGCCTCATGTCGCATTAAAACTAAAAAAGTTAAGACCACCGAAATGCCAAGAGTCAAATTCAGCTAGGTTCTTAAAGGGGTTGTCTCACGAAGACAACTCTTTTTTTAAATCGAAGCTGGCCTAGCGATGACAGCTGATTGACGAGGAAAGCCACATCCGACCATTTTCCCTGCTGCAGCCAAAGCCATATATCAATTGAATGTATATTTAATACATGGATGGGCCGGGTCCACCAGAGTCTCCATTCTGGGTCACTGAGGTGGGTCCTGAGCAAAGAACCTTCCACTGTGATGTCCATATTTCCTAATAGGGATTATGGACAGAGGCTGTCGCCAGGACTGGGACAAGATATTTTTATGCCCCAGGCAGATTAGGCAAATTGCGCCCCCTACACAGAATTAATTCAGAACTACTATTTTTTTTTACGCAATTTACCCTATCAACAAAACTAATGTGATAACTGTATTGTATAGGTTGTTACATTTACTGGAATACTAAAAATGTCTGTTATTTACTGTTTTGTGATAATTAATAAAGTGTTTTGTAAAAAATTTGTTTAATGTATTTTTATGGAGCTATAATTTTTTTTGTTTTATTTATATATATATATATATATATATATATATATATATATATATATATATATATATAAAATTGTGAACTTTACTTTACATTTGTTTTAAATTTGGTGCTTTTCATCTTTCTTTTTCTACCTATAATGTCCTGGTACAGCTCCTCATATCTCTATAGATCAGTACAATATACTTTTTTTTTTTGTGCAGCTTTTCACTGTACCTGGGGCATCTATCATAGGAGCTAAAGTTACAAGGGAAAACAGCCCCCCGTCATGCCATTAGTCAATGAGAGAGCTGATGTGGGTCTTCTAAGACCCAATAGCTATGCCATGCAGGGGGGCACCCAGCGATCATGTGATCGCAGGGTCTGATAGAGGCAGCGGCACTTATTGAGCTATGTAGGCTGAAAAAAGAGATAACAAATGGTTTTAAACCACTTCTATCTTCTCCTAAATTTCCCTAGCTGTCCCAGAATAAAATATTCAGACTCCAGGACAAACTCTTGCATTGATTTGTCTATAGGGGACCCGGGGGGACCCGGGAGTGGGAAGCAGTAAGTGATTATGCCAGCCATGCTCACTGCTCTCAGGGCCTCATGTACACCAATGAGTGTTTTTTCCTTTACTCCGTGACACTGACCAATAAACTATATCATCTGTCTGAGTGAGCACGGAAGCGCTCATTGTGGCCGTCCACCTGTTGCAAGGTGGTCACCTACCTCGTCTACCCCTCATCACTGCTTGGTTGCCATTGTGAGACACCACTGGTTGACAGTCAAAAACTAGTATGATTTTTATTAGCGGTAGGCAATAGCACTAATCTCTACCATTTAAACCCTTATAGGCCAGGATCAATGCTGATCGTGCCATACAGGGGCAAAAACAAAGAAGGACTATTATTGATGATGTCACAGTCACTCCCTGTGACGCAATACGGTGCAATACTATATATGGGCAGATAGCCCAGGGTCTGTTAAAGGACCCCAGGTCTGTCTGGCCATATTGCCTGTTGTTAGAACTTTATTGAGTATCTCCTAACAACTGCCTGTGCTCTATTAACACCAGGGTCCCAACCGTCCTTAAATTTAAGAACAGTTCGTTAAAATAGGATAAAAAAAATTCTTGTCCTCAAGGCCAAAATTGGCCTGGTCCTCAAGTGGTTATGGGATTAAAGAAAAAAAAATATTTATTACAGATTATGAATATCTATTCTACATCCAAGCTCACCTGGTCATATTAACCACAAATTTTAAAATTGAAAAACTCCATGTAAAATAATATTTTGACTGTGAGGTGACGGTGAAACTATCAATTGACGTCCGCTGGACTTTTTCCTTCTCATCATTTTCGATCTAGCTGAATGTTTTATACCACTGTATATTTCTGCCAGGGACGCAAATTATAAAAATGATGCCAGAGAATGAGATGTTGGCAGGGGTGGTTATGCATGAAAGAGCAGATTCTTTTTTTTTTCTTGCCCTGTGCAATGTCACAGACAATAGTAACGCGACTCAGATGATGTCATACGAGAGTAACTGCTCTATATTAACATTGCAGTTACGTATGAATCACCAAACAAAATGAATTGATGGATGGGGCTTTTCCATTACTAAGCACATGAAGCTTTGACAAACACCACTTTTTGTAAACATATTTGGCCCCGAAATTCCAATCTGATTTTCTTCTGCCTATCTCTTTATTTCCAGATTAATAAAGTCCCCATTCCCGCTACGGCCATTTAGACCTAAATATTTTCCCAATTTTTTATTTCTTTATTAGTCATCATGTTTTATAAGCGCTGTGGACACATTGCTCTGGAAATATCCCAGTACAGAATACAGAGGATATTTTATACATTATTCCCAGTTTATGTTTTTACCTTCCCATTGATTGTAGTCTGGTTCAGACAAAATATTCTCATTTGGTTTTTGAAATTTTTTTTTTAACCACTTAACGACTGCCCACCGTCTTTTGACGGCAGGCGGTGCAAGTCCATAGTCTACTGCGACATCTTTTGACGTCACTGTAGATAAGGCTTATAAGCTCTCCAGTGAGCGCTCATGCTCTGAGCAGGAGCTGTTACTAACAGCTCTTGAATTTAGAGCAGCTTCCGGAATACAGCTGGGATCGGAGGAAGCGTTGATCCTAGCAGTTTAACCCTTTGATCGCCATGATTCGTGACCGTGGTATGATACAAGGGGACTCCCCCTCTTCAATCACATCACTGGAAACTGGGTGATGCAATCGGAGACTGGGGGAACCCTCTGCAGGGTTCCTAGAAATTACCCCAGGACTTCCTGTTTAATTGTTAAAATGTTATCCCTTCACGGGTTAAAAAAAATGAACAAAAATCAAATATATTTTATTGCCCATAAATTACATAAAACAAAAAAAAATAAATAAATAAATAAATAAAACAAAAAATATACATATATATATATATTATTATCTGCATGACCGTAATAACTTGAAGAATATATTCGCGGCGCAATAATAAATTACATAAGTTACTAAGTTACATGGGTAAATATTTTGTACCCCCAAACGACGCAATTTTTTTTTATTTCTGCTGCATAAAAGAAAAGACGTCATATAGCCACGCCAATGAAAAAGTAAAAAAGTTATGGTTGCTGAAAGGCATAGAGGGAGAAACAAAAACATTTAGCAGGTCATTAACCCCTTAATGATCGCCGATAAGCCTTTTCACGTAGGTCATTAGTGGGCTTTATTCTGATGCAATAGCCTTTTTCCGGCGCTGCATCAGAATAAAGTAAAATCTCCCTGCCAGATGTAGCTGAGGGCTGGGGGCGTCCCTGCTCGAATGTGTGAGATCGATATTAGTATCGATCTCACCCGTTTAACCCCTCAGATGCGGTGCTCAATAGTGTGCGCCGCATCTGAGTTGTTTTGGAGAGAGGGAGGGAGCTCCCTCTCTCCCCCACCGACACCCGGCGATACGATCGCCAAGTGTCTGTGTCTCCGATGGCAGCCGGGGGCCTAATAAAGACCCCCAGGTCTGCCTGTAGTGAATGCCTGCTAGATCATGCCAGAGGCTTGACCTAGCAGATGCCTGTCCGTTTTAAACGGACAGGCAGTAATACACTGCAATACAAAAGTATTGCAGTGTTTTATAATAGCGATCGGATGATCGCATATTAAAGTCCCCTAGTAGGACTAGTATAAAAGTAAAAAAAAGTTGAATAAAGTTAATTTAAAAAAATGTGAAAAAAATGAAAAACCCACTTTTTCCCCTTACAAACTGCTTTACTATTAATAAAAACACAATAAAGCAAAAACGTTACACATATTTGGTATCGCCGTGTCCGTAAAGACCCCGACTATAAAGCTGTTACATTATTTAACCCGCACGGTGAACGCCGTAAAAAAATAAAATAAAAAACAATGGAAAAAATGCTGTTTTTTGTGAATCCTGACTTTAAAAAAATGTGATAAAAAGTGATCAAAAAGTCGCATCTACTCTCAAATGGTACCAATAAAAACTACAAGTCGTCCCGCAAAAAAGAGCCCTCATACAACTACATTGGCAGAACAATAAAATAGTTATGGCTATTCAAGTATGGCGACGCAAGAACAAATAATTTTGAAAAAAAAGTGTTTTTACTGTGTAAGTAGTAAAACATACAAAATCAATATAAATTTGGTATCTTTGCAATCGTAACAACCCACTGAATAAAGTTATTGTGTTATTTACAGTAAACGACGTAGATTTAGGGTGCAAAAAAAGAGTGGTGAGATTTCAGGTTTTCTTCTATCCCCCCCCAAAAAATAGTTAATAAAAGTTAATGAATAAATTATATGTACCCCAAAATGGTGCTATTAAAAAGTACAACTTGTCCCGCAAAAAACAAGACCTTGTACAGCTATGTTGACGCAAAAATAAAAAAGTTATAGCTCTTCAAATGTGACGATGGAAAAACGTAAAAAAAATGGCTTGGTCATTAGGGCCCAGAATGCAAGCAGGGGGAGGGGGTTAAGGCGTTAATTTATTTATATTATTATTTTGTTTAATACGTGCTGAAGACAGAGCTGAACCTAGAAAAATCACAGCACATGCTGATGATGTAGGACCTGCAGTAGGCTGACATTTCCTGTTTTCTGCAGCTCACATTTCAGCTTTGCGGTGTAGACTGAGACAGAGTCAACAGAGTTATCTTATCATAAGAGAGCAGGGCATTTTAAGTTCAGATGACAGCACTATTGTTCTGCTGGGGTCCTAGATAAGGCGCGATAGCAACACTATACCCTATACTTATGCGGTTCCCCTGAAAACTCTGATGTCTGGGCAATGGACAGCACGCCACCTATTTCTTGAGGTGCTATAAAACTTTAAACACTATTGAAATTAAAATGAAATACATGAAACATTCCCTTTAAATAAATAATTCAACAAGAAACATTTATCATCTATTCCACGGAAGAGCATGTGTGTTACACACTACATTTGAAACTATGGGTAAGGGCATGGGCATACATAGGGGCGAGGGTCCCCTTTAGCAAAAATTACAATCAAGCTCTAATCTGGTCCTAGTTAACATTTCTACACCCCTAACCGGCTGAGACAGGATGAGAGGATGCCTGTTTGCCCCACATCTTCTTTCAGTTTATTCCCCATACCCTTCCTTGTGGAGAAGGAATCCATGCACAGGTTTTCCCCACCCATTAAAATTAGAGATGCAGTCAACTAGTCTGAGCCCCCTCTCTCCAGGGACCCATAGCAGCAGCATTGTCTACTTCCTTAGTATTGTATGGGAAAGGACTCATTTTCTGAATCTACAGGGTGAGCCATTTATATGGATACACCTAAATAAAATGGGAATGGTCGGTGATATTATCTTCCTGTTTGTGGCACATTAGTATATGGGAGGGGGGAAACTTTTCAAGCTGGGTGTTGACCATGGCGGCCATTTTGAAGTCGGCCATTTTGTATCCAACTTTAGTTTTTTTCAATGGGAAGAGGGTCATATGACACATCAAACTTATCTAGAATTTCACAAGAAAAACAATGGTCTGCTTGGTTTTAACGTTACTGTATTCTTTCATGAGTTCTTTACAAGTTTCTGATAAAGATAGTGGGGCCATTCTTCATCAATGGAAACCTCAAGGCCACGTGATATCTGAATTTGCTACATGATGATGTGTTTCCCTCTTTATGCACTGAAGCTGGCACGTTCCCTGAGTTTTTCCAGCAAGATGGTGCACCACCACATTATGGGTGTCAGGTCCGAGCATTCCTAGATGAACAGTTTCCTGGAAAGTGGATTGGTCGTCGTGGGCCAGTTGAATAGCCCCCTAGGTCTCCCGATCTGACCCCCTTAGACTTTTATCTTTGGGGTCATCTGAAGGCAATTGCCTATGCTGTGAAGATACGAGATGTGCAGCAACTGAAACTATGGATACTGGAAGCCTGTGCTAGCATTTCTTCTGCGGTGTTGCTATCAGTGTGTGAAGAGTGGGAGAAGAGGGTTGCATTGACAATCGAACACAATGGGCAGCACTTTGAACACATTTTATAAGTGGTCAGAAACTTGTAAATAACTCATGAAAGAATAAAGTAACGTTAAAACCAAGCACACCATTGTTTTTCTTGTGAAATTCTCGATAAGTTTGATGTGTCACATGACCCTCTTCCCATTGAAAAAACTAAAGTTGGATACAAAATGGCCGACTTCAAAATGGCCGCCATGGTCAACACCCAGCTTGAAAAGTTTCCCCCCTCCCATATACTAATGTGCCACAAACAGGAAGTTAATATCACCAACCATTCCCATTTTATCTAGGTGTATCCATATAAATGGCCCACCCTGTACACATTATTGGAATCACGGACTGACAAAACAATAGACTTTTTCTTTTAACTCAGACAAATAATAAATTCAATGGTAAAAAAAAATTACAATTTTCTTTTTTATGCCCAGAATCGCGCAGACATGTGGAAACCAATAAGAAGTTAGCAAGTAAACAAAGATATATTGAGTAAAAAGGCCTGGGGGAGAAATACAATTATATAACCAATGAAATGGATATAGTGCCAGTATTAATTGGTTTACAGGTTACAATTGACAGCATTGGTAACATTACCGGTGGTTTCTATGTATCCCTGCAATGATCTCAGCCATCACTCAGAATCCATGTGAGGGTATTTCCATTGTTTTCTATGAATACTTTGTATGAGGTTCATGTCTGCTCTCATTTTTAGAAAATGAATCTTTGTTTAGCATTGGAATGTTGAATACAACAGTGATTCATACAATACCATCAAGTTAAATCCATGGGCCATAGGGAGAAGCAATAGTCTGATGATGTCACTTGTGCAAGGGATTTAATTTCCGCTTTTCCTGAAACTTACTTTCTTCCTTGTGCCTCCATCTATCCCTGATTTTTTTATATTCCTGGTTCTTCCGAACTCGAACTCTTTCCATTTTCCACAGTTTGTGATCTTGTCTCTCACTTTCTCCTTAGTACTGCTACCTTCTGACTTTTACCTTGATCTCTTCTCCACTTTGACCTTGCCTTCACTTGCTGGTTCCTTTAGTACAAGTTGCCTCTTGAATATATCAAGAAAATATCTTAGGACTCCCTTACATTTTCCACCCCAAGTTATCCTGCACCTATCTGCAAACGTTATAGATGGTCCTCTACCCAACGCAACATGACAGGACACTGCCATTCCTCTGCCACCTGATCTTCAGTTCTTGGCCTTCAATGTTGCCCAGCAGGCATCCCCATAGTTAATGGGGAAAAACACAGTTTTGCTGTTATCATTCTATTTCGGGCCCCTCGTGGCAATGTAAATGCATCATCAATAAACTTTTGCTGGTGCTTTTATGCTGTGTTGTTGCTGCTGTCTTCTTTATCCCTCAACTAGGTGGCACTTGTGCAGTGGTGAAACCTGCCACTGTCTGCCTATGTATGGCAGAAGATATTCCTCCATATGTGACATTGGAGAAGAGGGTGGTTAGTCTGGCCACTGAAGACGCTGTGTACATATTTTCATCCTGTTGTGTTAATGACTATATTTGATAAGGTAAGGCAAGGTGCTTACCTTGTTCACATCTAAAATAAGGGCGCCTGGATGTACGGGCAGGACCCTGTTTTAATAATGCATATACCGTTCTGTAACAGGGTGATAGCGGATGCATGAGCGCGGGTCATCACTTCCAGTGGTGCTTAGAGTAAAAAGAGCGGTGACCTCTACATTTAGTGTTGGGAGGAAGTTGGCATGACCTGAGCTCGGCGTACCAAGAAAAAGGAGGCATTGTTGCAAGGATGGGTAAATGGTAAAAGCTGCTATTGTGAAAGAGATAGAGCGAGATCAACAGTGAGGAGTTGACACTGTGGAGCCTGTGTGAGCTGTGGAGGGCCGTAGTATGTCAGTATTTATCGTTGGGCCAGGCTTTGAACAGGTCCTTTACGGTTTGCGGTGCGGGTAGCGGTAAAGGGTACTTAGAGGAGACCTGACCCAAGACAGTCATACAGGTGTATCGGTCAGTGGCCAGCAACAGTGAAAGACTTAGGGAAGAATCGCTACATGTGGAGAATTACAGAGCCTGTATACAGAGCAGCCTTGAAAGTTTGGCACAACTTCTCCTTCGTTTCATCTTTCTCCGCAACATCTCTTTGGGGTATCTTCCACCATCTTGCTCCACCTTTCACCACCTTACATGGCTCCAAGCAAGTCAAGATTACCTGTGCACATCATGGCCTCATGGCTTCTCTGATTCTGCTACATGTTTGAGGATCACCTCAGTATGTCATTGCAGCTGCCCCATCTCCTGAATTAGCGTTCTACTCCACTGCAACCATTGTACCCTCCGCAGTGGCGTAACTACCGCCGTAGCAGCAGTAGCGGCTGCTACGGGGCCCGCGGCATGAAGGGGCCCGTGTCGCCCGCCGGCACGGGCCCCCATTATGGCCGGAGGCTCCACTAGCAGCCGCTATGGCTGCTACAGCGGGATGCCACTGAACACTACGCCAGAGCAGGGAGGTATCTCCCCGCTCTGCCATTAACTGGTTCCCGACCGCTGGCTGTCTTTTTACGGCGAGCGGTCAGGGTCCTTAAAACCCGAGCCATAGACTTTCTACGGCTCGGGTTTTAACTTGCTGCCCGCGCGTTCGGGCAGCTGAATGTCGGGTCTCCGGCTGTCAGTGACTGCCGGGGACCCTGAGGAGAGGATAGAAGCAGCTTTCGCTGCTTCTGTCTTCTCTGATCACTTGTACACAGCGCTCAATGAACGCTGTGTACAGGAATAGAGACAGCAGCAGCGGCGCTGTCTCTATTCCTCCCGGTGATCATGTGACTGGTCACATGATCACCGGGTGCCGTTACTGTCAGACTGCTGCTGAGTCTTAGGGTATGTTCACACGTAGTCAACCAAAACGTTTGAAAATCCAGAGCTGTTTTCAAGGGAAAACAGACCCTGCTTTTCAGACTTTTTTTACCAACTCGCATTTTTCGCGGCGTTTTTCGCGGCGTTTTTTACGTCCGTTTTTGGAGCTGTTTACATTGGAGTCTATGAGAAAACAGCTCCAAAAACGTCTGAAAGAAGTGTCCTGCACTTCTTTTGACGAGGCTGTATTTTTACGAGTCGTCGTTTGACAGCTGTCAAACGACGACGCGTAAATAACAGGTCGTCTGCACAGTACGTCGGCAAACCCATTCAAATGAATGGGCAGATGTTTGCCGACGTATTGGAGCCGTATTTTCAGACGTAAAACGAGGCATAATACGCCTCGTATACGTCTGAAATTTGGCCGTGTGAACATACCCTTACTAGACCCAGCACAGCCCTATTAGTGACAATCGTCACTATGAGAGGGCTGATTTCCCCTGTAACTGGGGCTGCTGTGTCGTGGATTGCGAGCTTGCGTCCTTTTGGCCAAAATGATTACCAATACCCCAGGTATTTTTCATTATTATGTATATTCGCTTCTCTTGGACACAGCCGGGTCTTTGATGCTGGGAGAGCATGGTGTGTTGTTGTTGGGCATAGCAAGCAGGGTAGCCCGCTCTATGAATTATCAAGGCGTCACAAATAGGCTTCTACCTGGCTATACACGTTGTGCCTCATGACCTACACACTATCCCTCCATGTTTCACTCACTTGCACCCCATTATCCATTTATTTCTATTGAGGCACTTCATTTATTACTGCCCCCTATATTTCACTTATAGTATTACACTTGCACACACACTATTCATTTATTATTTCTTACTACACATCCCATGCACCACATACCACTCCCCTCAAGACTAGTGGGAGTGGCTATTATTATTTAAAGCACCTGCTCGCCCTTTCATCAGCATTTCTGACCTGGCTGTGTCCATTTGTAAGTATGGCCTTTTTCTGTGTTTTTGTATATGTCCCTGTGTTTTTATCGGTTCTGGAAAAACAATGTGTAAAAGAAAGAAAATAAATATATAAAGTTCCCCAAAGGTCTTCTTTGACCTTTGGGGGACAGACCATAGTAATAAAAAAATAATAAAGTCAAGTGCAAAAAAATTGTAAATAATAAATACACATAAAATACCCACCCCAAAAAAAAACGTTCCCCCCCCCGCCAATCATTGTTGTAACGCTAGCGCTGACCCAATTACCCTAATATAGACATGTAATATATAAAAATTTACGGTAAACAATGACTATCACAAATAAAAGGTCTATTTTAGGGTAAAACTATGTTATTACCCAAAAAAAATAGCTGAAACTTAAAAAAGCTTATTTTTTTACTATTATTTTCAAACTTTATGAATAAAAATTCTAAAATAGCAAAAAAGGTGTGTATAACAACGATAAAAAAAGAAACCTGCATTGTCTACGGAAAAAATGTCGCAAAAATCACGTCGTTAGCCCAACAAATAAAAAAGTTATAGCCATTTAACCAACACGTGCTAAAAATGGCTAAACGGTGTCTGGTCCTGAAGGCGCAAAATAGAGCAAAAGACATGTATCCCCCCCCCCTCTCCACAGGACATGTATCCCCCCCCTCTCCACAGGACATGTATCCCCCCCCCTCTCCACAGGACATGTATCCCCCTCTCCACAGGACATGTATCCCCCTCTCCACAGGACATGTATTCCCTCTCCACAGGACATGTATCCCCTCTCCACAGGACATGTATCCCCTCCACAGGACATGTATCCCCCCCCCTCTCCACAGGACATGTATCCCCTCTCCACAGGATCTCCACAGGACAGGGGATACATGAGTGATCGCTGGCATTGATAGGGAGAATGGGGGACTGAAAGTCCCCTGAAGTTCTCCATCACAAACCTCGGACTTCCAGGGTCTGTGTCGGCAGCTCCGTAGAAATGAATGGAGCGCCGGTCGTGCTTGTGCGCATGCGTGACCAGCGTTCTTTTCATTTTTATTGAGCTGCGCAGACGCCGGAAGTCAGAGGTTTGTCATGGAGAAGTTCGGGGGACTTTCAGTCCCCCATTCTCCCTATCAATGCCAGCGATCACTCATGTATCCCCTATCCTGTGGAGATCCTGTGGAGAGGGGATACATGTATTTTGTAGGACACACTGTAGGTCGAATTTTTCTTGGAGGGGGGACGCTGTATGGCGTTCCCTACAGGGGGGGTGGCTGTATGGCGTTCCCTACAGGGGGGAGCTGTATGGCGTTCCCTACAGGGGGGGCTGTATGGCGTTCTCTACAGGGGGGGCTGTATGGCGTTCTCTACAGGGGGGGGGGCTGTATGGCGTTCTCTGCAGGGGGTTGTGTGGCGTTATCTACAGGGGGGCTGTATGGCGTTCTCTACAGGGGGGGCTGTAAAAAAAGGCACTATCTACAAGGGGGGGGGGGGTTGTGTGATACCCAGGGGAGGGGGGCCCCAGTCAAAAGTTTGCTATGGGGCCCAGTCTTTCCTAGTTACGCCCCTCACCCTCCGCCTCCTTGTCGGTGGGATATGCTATATATAAATATCATTTAGACAGTGTTTCTTCTTTATTTTCTTTGCTGCATGATGTCAAAGGTTGAAAAGCAAATATACAAGTCAACAACCCAAGAATTATATGAGTAATATTTTCATAAGACCTGCAATACTAAATGGCAAACTTCATTGCACTGGTAAAAAGGTAAGGCTATAAATTAAAAAGAGGAATAAACTCAATTCCATGAGGACTGAACACCTTTAGCAACAGCTATAAACAGCATGCTACCATATACAAACCTTCCATGTCATGATCATTAAAGTCCTTGGTATGGTCAACGGGAGCATGAAAGAAGCGAATTCTCCTTCTGATCAGCCATGGTACTTCAGCAGAGATGTGATCATTATTTTTGACAAATGATAGTTGAGTTGTCTCCAAAAGGAGAATTAGTATAGGCGGAGACGTGAAAATATTGACCTTGGATCTTGTGGTATTATGTAGCCTGCCTCATTCAGCCAGGACATGACTTTATCTGCTGGAATGTCAACACTCCTGAAATATTCATTATAGAGCAAGCGGTAGAAACGGTGGAAAAACTTTCTCATCAACCTCAATGTAGATAATTTATATTCGTTATTATTTCTTATTAAAATTCTTCATTATTTTCACAGGTCATAAAAAACAAGAAGACATATATTATATTTAGTAACGCAAGTGTCCTGATGCAGGGATGAATCACAGTCCATGAAGTGTCCAAATAATACCATTATAGGCTGTACAAAATAACGGCACCACAATGCCCATATAACAAAGCTACATGGTGCTTAAATAATAATACTAATAAACAGTACCCAATAATAAAATATACTGCCTTATAGCAATGCTTGTACAATGCCCAGATAACAGTGCTCAGGTCTCGGGTTTCCAAGCATCAGAGACTTGTCGCTTTGACCTATTCTGAGTAGGGCGGTTGTTAGATGGTGGAGGCACCGGGGTATTTGCCCCTTTTGCCCTCATTTTTATGTGGCCCTGTTCTTAGGAAACGCATTGGTAAAAATTCAAAAACACTTCTTTTAGTTTCCCCTTCTGTGTTTGTCTAAAGTAAAGCAGTAGGATGAAGTAAAGTTTACCCAAAGGATTTTATAATGTATGATTGGTTCCTTTTCCCAAATAGCAAATGTTCGAACGAGAACTTTAAAGGCCGAAGTGGAGATGGGTTCCATGTGAACAACAGTTGAACATAGGTCAGTCAATCCCAAGCTTTTGTCCTTGAGCTCTACACAAGGTTTCTGTCCTCTAATTAAAGAATTTGATTGACCAAAATCTTCCACATACTTAGAGCAATGTAGCTGGATTGCACCACCTCAGTTCCATACATTTAACAACAAGGAAAATGGATTCATATAGAAATATGCCCATACAGTATAATGTTTCCAAATCTCATGCCCATACAGTATAATGTTTCCAAATCTCTTCCTACAGAAAACGTATCAAACAAAGAACAGGAGTACGTGTTACAGGAACAGGAAGATCGGTCAAAAAGTCAATGACGCGACCCCAAAAACATGCAATGGGACGATAGCTCCATATCTTGTGCCAAAAGTCCAAATTTAACTCATGACATCTTGGGTAGGCCGTGTTGAGAGTAAACGGGTGAGAGTAAGATGGGACTAGAGAATAATGTACAATTGTGTTGTTATATTGTTACTGGATGGGATACATATAAATATGATTCTAATAAATCTGATAGTGATACATCCGTGGGAGTCGGTATATTTATTTTCCACACGTTTGTCACATTCAACGAAGTGATCACAAATTGTTGCCATGTCTCAAGCTAGTTAGGATGAGATATTCTAAGGCCTCATGCACACGACCGTAGCCATGTGCACGGGCGTGATTTTCGGATCGGACGGCCGTAGAGTGTCACCCGCGGGCCACCCGCAAATCGTGGGCCGTGCACATGGTCGAGTGCATTAATTTCTATGAGCCAGGCTACTGGGCCATGCACGGACCGTGGAAACCACGGTCGTATGCATGGGCCCATTGAAATGAATGAGGCCGCAATTCATCCGCAGATTTGCGGGTGAATTGTGGCTGCAAAAATACGTTCGTGTGCATGGGGCCTAATGGGCATCTTTATGCCATTTTTCATCAAAGCATAATGTTTTGTGAAGTGCAAAAAGTTCATATTTGCGGCTAAAACTCTAATCCAAGAAAGGCTTTAGACACACCACCTCCTAAAAATAAAAGTGCAAGATGTACAGAAATAATTTCCAACTTTGTGGGAACAGTTTCTGATTCGGCCCTTTTCTTTGCAGCAGGACTGTGCCCCAGTGCAACAATCAAGGTCCATAAAGACAACTCTATATTAAAGCCTATAGATTACGAATGGAATTGCATAAAATCTCCTGTAGGTGCAATGTGTTGGTGTCCTAATACTTTTATACATATATTGCATCTTTACAAAATCATTAAAATCGAAGAGACCAAAAATCCTTGGCACAGGGATTAATTAAAAGTGCAATTTCTCATCTTCTCCCCTCTACCTATTTAGAGTGTAAAAAAAATAAAAATAAGGAAATGGTGTTCAGTGTCTGGATTTTTGCTTTAAGGTGGGTCAATGATATCGATTTTTTGCATTAAGTTTTTGGAAAAATATTGTAAAATGGAGAGCTTTTTTGATTTATTTTTGTTCTCTAGAAACTGTGTTACGCTCCCGGGGTGCGTGGACCCACTAGGCCGCACCGCCGTGGCGGAGGGGCAGCTGGCCAAACAACAGTCTGTGCAAAAGTCTTAGCACAAGATTACCTGTAAAAGTCCAGACAGACACGAGGTGTAGCAGACGCTTTGGCACAGATGATTCGTGGAGGTGATGCTTGGCATTAGCAGATGATGCTTCGCGTGGCAGGTGATGCTTGGTGTGGCAGATGACACTGGACGTGGCAGATGACACAACACGACTCCAACACTAGACTTCATCTCAGGAACAAACACAGTTACTGGAAACAGGATACGGGAAGCAGGATACAGAAACACTGGGAACAGGATACAACTTTGCTATACAAACATGGGTAGACAACAACAATGCTCAGGCAAGAATTGGAAGGGCAGAGCCCTTTTAATAGTCCGGGGTGACCTGGGGATTGGTCAGGGAACATTTCGCAGGTGCACACGCTGGCCCTTTAAGGATGGGGACGAGCACATGCACACCTTAGGAAAGCCAGAGCAGGACAGCCACGTGTGCTGGTGTATCTGGTGAAAGAGACTCGGCAGGAGAGCAGAGGTCTGCAGTCGCGGGCGCTGACAGTTGAGAGAAACCAGTGGTCCGCGACCGCGGCCATTACAATGTGCCACTTACGGATGTACACGGGTCTCTACCACTCCAGCACTAAGCGTGCCACCGTGAGACATCTCATTCTCAAAAGATACAATACCTCCATAGTATAACATGCAATGCAGCATGCCGCAATTGTTTTGTCATGCATTTGATATGAATGCCTCTGTATCAAATTGGAGACACAGTATGGGCACAAAGAAGTACCTATTTTATGGATGGTTCTATAATACGGGCATGTGCATGAGACTTCAGCCTCTCCAGTGGTTTGGACCTCTTATTTAACAAAAAAAAGTAAGGAAAAATAGATCCTAGAGCTTAGACCCCCCGCTGTTTACGCTTATCTGTGATTCTAACCATGTGAACTGTGGATAATTGTTAGCAAAATAGTATGATGTTTCCCAAAAGTGTAAAGTAAATCTGATTGGCAACATAGATCTGAGTAGTTGTAACTGGCGGACGACTAAAAAATTTAACAAAAATTCCAAGGAATTGTTTGTTGCACATTTACCAGTCGAGTAACATAGCGCTAACATCTGTACGACAAGAAAACGACACTGACTTGTGCCAAACTCTAATTCTGGATCAGTAAACATAGATGGAAAGAATCAGGACAAACAGAAGCAACATGTTTCGGGCCAATTTAACAAAGCATGTTATTTTGCAATACTTCATGCCTCATCTAACCAGCAAAAACTTTTCTAATAGGAGATAAAATAAAACATCAAAACAAAGAAAATGTAAAAGAAAACTCGAACACAACAACCAAAATATACTAAAATATATCCGAGGCCTATTAACTGACAGACATCAGTTTTATAGCTGTACTTGTGCCTCTCATCAATTTGGGATTAGATCCCAATTTTGGTAAGAAAAAAAAAAAAGAAAAGTGACCGTAATAGCTTCACTTATCTCCTAGTCGAATCAGGTATCCAACGTGCTGAAAATAGTTTTCACCCACAGATGACATCGGGGGTCAGTCGGATGGTCCTCATACACATTAGATTGTTGTCAGATCCTGTTGCCAGTCATCTATGTTTTTTAATGGCACAATATGAGACTGTTAATGGGGAGGGGGAATACACAAATTTTTTGTGCATGGACCGCCACTAACCTTGATCCGGCTCTGGATGCTAGATTATCAGAACCAGGACATAACACATATGAAAAATAATAGATGTGTCTTTTCTATCGTTGATATACAAAAAAAAAATATACAAAAAAAAAAGTAGTAACTATCGTTGCACCCTGTTTCTGCTATACGTTTGACCTTATTTGTGATGACCCTCTAATACGTCATACATGATCCTTGACCTATCTGTTTGGCGTTTTTTTCTATATTTGATACATTATCCATTTGTATTTAAGATCTCCCCTCTGTTATTATAATCACATGGCCTGATGAAGACAGTTGTCCGGCGTCGAAACGCGTAGCCCTTGTACTAATACATATTATTACATTACTACAATTGTTTGGATTAGCAGTGCCCTTTGTGGTCCTAGACTTTTCTCCATATCTCTTACATATTTTGGCAACAATCCTGTTGCGATTATTGGACATGGCTGCAGCAATACCCTTGATTCAATTGTCCATGCCTTTCCCAGAGTTGTGCCTGTTGTACAACTTCCTAAGGTGAACATAATACTGTTCCCTTTTCCTCCCTCATCCCTCCATGGGTAATCCGCACCATGTGGCGCCGTGTTATGTTTATTCTCTTTTAGCTTTCCATGTTATGTATAATGGCACAAGTCTGTAATATGCTTACTCTTAAAATTTCTTACTAGTCCCCTGTCGTTGGTTTTCCATGCGGTCCTATGACTGGGCCACAGTGACGTCACATGGCCACTTTTTTCAATGACTACCTTGGGATGCCACGACACTGCGGTGAGCTTCACGACAGCCTACAGCCAGTAGTTAATGCAGACATTTGACTCATAGTCACTGATACTTAGTTATCAAAGAAATTAAACAATTGCGCATTAGATAGTAAAACGCTGGGTAAAACTGCGACGGAAGAAGACTTGGGGATATTGGTGGACAGTAAAATTAACTTAAAGGGAACCTGTCACCAGCATTTCACCTATTAAACCGACTATACCTGGTGGTAGTGGGTGAAAAATCATTTCAACATAACCTATAATTATCTTCTTAGTCGGCTCTGTAGCTTTAGTATTCAGCTTTTTAGTGTTCCCACACCGTATGCTAATGAGCAGAAAAGAGTCAGATCTTCATTTGAAAAGAGTCAAATCTTCGTTTGGAAAGAGTCAGATCTTCATTCCTCAAGTCTTTCCAAGGTTACTTCGCCTCCTTACTTTTGATTGACAGCTCCTCGCCTTCCCCCAGCACACAAAATCATGCGCTTGTGCATTGATGTCCTCTTTTGGTGTGTGCGCACAAAGGGACACCGCATAATTACGATAAAAGGCGCAAAACGTTTACAGACCGATATTTACAGTCGGAGGAGGAGTTTAGGAGCGGGGATAACGGCAATGAACTTTTTATAGCAGCGGCCAGTGAGGGAGAAGTAAAGTTCAATAGGTGAAATGCTGGTGACAGGTTCCCTTTAAGCAACCAGTGCCAGGCAGCTGCTATCAAGGCAAATAAAATTATGGGTTGCATCAAAAGAGGCATAGATGCTCATAACAAGAACGGTTTTGCCTCTATACAAATTGCTAGTCAGACTACACATGGAATACTCTGTACAATTTTGTGCACCTGTGTATAAGAAGGACATGGCTGAACTAGAACGGGTAAAAAGAAGGACGACCAAGATAATTAAGGGAATGGGTGGATTGAAGTACCAAGAAAGATTATTAAACTTGAGGCTATTCAGTTTAGATTAAAGACGGCTTAGGGGCAATCTAATTACAATGTACAAATATATAATTGGACAGTACAGAGATCTTTCTAATGATCTTTTTACACCTAGGCCTGTAACAATGACAAGGGGGCATCCTCTACGTCTAGAGGAAAAAAGGTTTCACCATCATCACAGACAGGAATTCTTTACAGTAAGAGCAGTGAGATTATGGAACTCTCTGCCACAAGATGTGATGATTCGTGTAGGGTCCATGGCCGCGGGCCGTCGGGTTTACTCACCTCCAGAAACCCGCAGCCTTCCTTCCTGGGAGACGCCAGCACTCACTTCCGCTCCGGTCCGCTGTGTCCCATAGGGTGTGCGCGCACGCTTGTGCCCGCTCTTAAAGGGCCAGCGCGTGCACATGAATACAATCATCACCATCAACTCACATAACTTCCTGGACTATAAGAAGGCCCCTGCCCTTCTGATCCTTGCCTGAGCGTTGTTAGTATATCCCATGTCTGTCTTCCAAATGGTCCCTTATAGTTTTCCCATTTCAGTTGTTACCCGTGCCCTGTTACCTTTCCCTGTATCCTGTGCTGTGTTCTTGTTCCTGTGACTACTAGTGTTGGAGTAGTGTCTACTACACCTGCTGTCGTTTGCCACGTCCAGTGTCTTCTGCCACGTCCAGTGTCTTCTGCCACGTCTTCTACTGTCCGCCACGTCTGGCGCAACCTGCTGCACCGACCTCCATCCGTGCTGAAGCCACAGCCACTGTCTGGACTAGTTCAGGTACCCGAGTGTTACGAACTGCTATAGACTCTTGTATAGACTGTGACTAGGCCAGCTGCCTCTCCTCTACGGCGGATCGGCCTAGTGGGTCCACATACACTGTGATCGTGACAATTTGTTTATTGAACAAGTTCAAAAAGGGCCTTGATTCCTTTCTTAAAAAATATAATATTACAAGTTATGAGTACTAGATTCGGGAGATGGGTTTTTGATCCAGGGATTTATTCTGATTTCCATATTTGGAGTCGGGGAGAAATTTTTCTCCTCATTGCCATCAACCTCATGGGTGCTTTGCCTTCCTCTGGATCAACGCAGTAGGATTAAAGGTTGAACTTGATGAACCTGTATCTTTTTTCAACCTTATCAACTATTTAACTATAACACACCGAGGGGTGGGGGGTGAGGATGGGCTCAGTGAGGAACATTGAGAGTAATTATATTACTTTTGAAGGATGGCAGCTTTCATTGTGGTTACAGCAACTGCATCTTACATAGTTACATAGTTACATAGTTTGTACGGTTGAAAAAAGACACATGTCCATCAAGTTCAACCAAGGGATGGGAAAGGGATATCTTTATGGGGCAGATCTAGACTCTGTGGTGAAACAGGAAGGGATGTCATTTGATTGACAGATGCAGACAGCAGGACATTATTTGGAGCAGATAGCATCACACAGAAAAATTATTACAAACACGGTACATGTCGTGTTATTACGTAAGGGAAGCAAAAAGTTGTGTAACAGAAAAACAAAGCTCTACCTCCCTCCTGAAGATACTAGGGTGGAAATACCATATGTGCAACCTCTGCAGCAGATCAGAGACCCAGTAGGGAAGAGGGCCCACAATAACCTTAAAAAAAATAATAGCACACTCTACTGTCTATGATCTTGCGTGCAGGGGATTGTAATGATGATCCTATGGGTCGCAATCACTGGTGAGGGATTTTCTGGAGAGTAATGATGGAGGTGCTCTATGACTATCACCCTACATAGTTGCAAAGCTACAGAGTTGATAAGGTTGAAAAAATTCACAGGTCCATCAAGTAAAACCTATAATCCTACCGTGTTGATCCAGAGGAAGGCAAAAACCCCCATGAAGTGGATGTCAATTGCCCAATTAGGGGAAAAATTCCTTCCCGACTCCAAATATCAGAATAAATCCCTGGATCAATGTCCCATCTCCAGAATCTAGTACTCAAAACCTGTAATATTATATTTTTCAAGAATTGCATTAAGGCCCTTCTTGAACTTATTTAAAGAATCAACCATCACAAGATCCTGTGGCAGTGAGTTCCATAGTGTCACTGCTCTCACAGTAAAGAATCCCCATCTGTGATGATGGTGAAACCTTTTTTCCTCTAAACATAGAGGATGCCCCCTTGTAATGGATACAGGCCATTATAAATATATTTGTACTGTACCTATTCTAATCAAATTAGCAGTGGGACCCAATTACCCGAATGGTTAGTCCACCCCTGCCTGAATGTTAGGGTGAATTCAGTCTTCTCCATGCAGACATAAACCCTATTATACATCTCTAAGATATATCGTAGTCACTGACATCTCAATAAGTTAGTTCATAAAAAGATGTATCTGTAGTAAGGGTTATTGCAAGCCCAAAAGCAATGTTCTCCGACACAGTACACTGCAACCAAAATAAGTAAAGCTTTCATGTGTTTTTCCAGATGGGCTCAGATCAATCTTCAGAAAGGATGGACACATGGTCGACTAGTTAAACAAGTACAAACTATGAAAACCACAAGCTATGGAGAAGCCAATGCAGTAACTAATAAAAGGCTCATTTTACCTATGTAGTACTATGGAGCGCAATGCAGACTATTATGAGCAGAGTATTGACATTCCTACTATCTCTTTTTTTACCTTCCCGAATGGAAAGCACAGACTGTTCTGTACCACCGCTCCTTGTGGTTGTTGGGACCGAGTGAATTCACTTAAGTTGAAGAGTTTGCCATAGAGCTGCAGGGTATGAAATCTTTCCACAATAGCTGCCCGCATATAATTGCCAGCTCTCTTTATATAAAGATCTCACGACATGAGTTTTTATATATGTTGAGTAAACAGACAGGAATGTGTATTAGTTAACACATCGTATTGATATGATTCTGAGAATGGGGTATTAACCATTTAATACCCCCGCCAAACAGTTGCTCCAAAATTCTAATGAATGGAGCACATGTGCAAGATCCAATTATTGAGGATCCATTCCCCCCTGTCTAAAGGAAATGTCAGCAGGAGTATTAAAGACATATACCTCTGACGGAAGGGTATGCCACTGCGGGATGCCGCTCCATGGAAAGCGTATGGGACGCTTTTCCATACAGCAAAAAAAAGGTATACCAAAGAATACCAGCCCAACGGAGGCCAAAATGGACACTCTTTTGGCCTCCATCTGGTGAATCGAATCCTATGCATTTGTTAGGCACAGACGCCAGAAGCTTTTGCAGCGTATATGCCAATTGTAGTGTTCAAACATAATGTGAACAGAGCCTAAGTCTGTAGAAGAGAAATAGTGCATTTACTATTTTTAAAATGTTGTACCAATTTTTTTTTTATTTAAAAACTTCGGCAGGTGGCCATATTGGAGTTAAAAGCTTCCTTCTTGATGTAGCTACCAATTTTTTTTAATTTCTTGTTTTAAAACTTTGGCAGATGGCTATATTGGAAATACATGCTTCCTTCTTGTTGTAGCTACCAATTTTTTTTTTTTTTAAAACTTCGGCAGGTGGCCGTATTGGAGATACATTCTTGCTTTTCGTGCTGTCTTTATAGACAGTGCAACCGGTCGTTTGTGCTTTATGGCAGATGCATTAAATGGAAGTTAATGGACAGAAAAGTGTCACTAGACCAATACAGTCTACAGTATTTAAACATAGAAAACAGAACACATACACGTACATATATAATATAGGTGTAACTGCATGTATCGTGATTATATATATGGTAAGTATGCTAATGTATACGAGCCTATGGAGTGGTGCATCTCACCAAAACGAAATCTATATATCTACAAAACCATGAGACTAGGCATCATTACTAATGAAAATATCAAAAAGATTTTAATAATGTAGATATAAAACAGATTAAATGAGTTACACAATGGAATAGGTGACATTTCTGGGAGGAAAAAATCCATGACAATAGGGGTATTCATACAAAGTAAAATGCATAGTGTGAGTATCATGCAAAACCATGAGATGTAGTCTCAAAAACATCTGAAAACAACTGAATACAATATGAGGGAAAATCCCCAATTATGGTGGGGTAAATTGTCAAGGAACTGTATTTATGTAATTGAAAGGAATGATATATGTAGGACTAGCACAAAGTTCAAACCTACCACAAGATATAATTATACACAGTTAAAGTTCCGTGATATACCCAAATGGATAACAAACCAGGTTGGCACCATCTTGCCTGAGCTGCTTTTAATAGTACTTAGCTTTACAATATCCATATGGACCATAGAAATCAATAGTCTGGAGATGACTCATTGAGTTCTATGGGAGAGTGTTGTCGGCATGCCCTGTGACATGAGCAAAGGTCACTGTACGAGGAGGAGGTGAGCTGTGCCCATCCCCTATTATGAATGGTGGATCCTGTGTTATGTATATATATATATATATATATATATGTAAAGGATCTGCCAGGCACAACTTCTGTGTATACTCCCATAGGTAATCGGTCTGCACCTGAGTCTATGTCTCTGAGACTGACTCCATCTTCCACCACTCAGGATGGCAGGCTTAGGAGTGGGAGAGCCTATCGCAGCCTGGCCAGACGGAGCTAGCTCCCGCCCTCTGTCTATTTATGCCTGCCTTTCCTGTTCCTCCTTTGCTTGTGATTCTTCTCGTGTGGTTTCCTGGCCCAGCTACAGCTCCTATCTATTTGATCCTGCTCCATACTGACCCTGGCTTACTGACTACTCTCCTGCTCTGCGTTTGGTACCTCGTGCACTCCTGGTTTGACTCGGCTCATTCACCTCTCTTGTTGCTCACGGTGTTGCCGTGGGCAACTGCCCCTTTCCCTTTGCTTGTGTTCCCTTGTCTGTTTGTCTCGTGCACTTACTGAGCGTAGGGACTGCCGCCCAGTTGTACCCCGTCGCCTAGGGCGGGTCGTTGCAAGTAGGCAGGGACAGAGTGGCGGGTAGATTAGGGCTCACTTGTCCGTTTCCCTACCCCCGTCATTACATAATCACAAGCCCATATACCTAGTCTACCCTGCTCCCTGACACTACTATGGACCCCCTTGAGACCCTGGCCCAGCAAATGCAGGGTCTCTCCCTACAGGTCCAGGCCCTGGCTCAGAGGGTCAACCAGCCTGACGCTACCATGGTAGTGCCCCTCACCTCACCTCTTGAACCCCACCTCAAGTTGCCTGACCGGTTCTCAGGGGACCGGAGGACTTTTCTCTCCTTTCGGGAGAGTTGTAGGCTCTACTTTCGCTTAAAGCCTCATTCCTCAGGTTCTGAGAGCCAGCGGGTGGGTATAATTATGTCCCGGCTCCAGGAAGGGCCCCAAGAGTGGGCCTTCTCCTTGGCTCCTGACGCCCCTGAACTTTCCTCCGTTGATCGTTTATTTTCTGCTCTTGGACTCATTTATGACGAGACTGACAGAACTGCCTTTGCCGAGAGTCAGCTGGTGACCTTACGTCAGGGTAAGAGACCTGTTGAGGAGTATTGTTCTGACTTTAGGAAGTGGTGCGTAGCTTCTCGGTGGAATGACCCTGCCTTAAGGTGCCAGTTTAGGTTGGGCCTGTCGAACGCCCTGAAAGACCTGCTAATTAGCTATCCCTCTTCTGACTCCCTAGACCAGGTTATGGCTTTAGCGGTACGACTTGACCGACGTCTCAGGGAACGACAGCTTGAACGTTTTTGTGTTTTCCCCTCTGACTCCCCCATGATGCCTCCCGAGGTCCCGTTGCTTCGCTCTTCCACAGAAGATTCGGAGGTACCTATGCAACTCGGGGCCTCCGTGTCCCCCCGACAACGTAGAGAGTTCCGCAGGAAGAATGGTCTCTGCTTCTATTGTGGGGATGACAAGCATCAAGTGAACACCTGTCCTAGGCGTAAGTATAAGCAGCCGGAAAACTTCCGCGCCTAAGTGATCATCGGCGAGGTCACTTGGGCGCACAGGTATTTCCCGTAAATATGAAACGTAATAAAATCTTGCTTCCCTTTCAGGTCTCTTTTGGTGGTAGGTCTGCTACCGGCAGTGCCTTCATGGATTCAGGGTCTTCTGCTAATATCATGTCTGTGGAATTTGCTATGTCTCTAGCTATGCCTTTGATTGATTTGCCTAAACCTGTCCCGGTAGTGGGTATCGACTCCACTCCTCTTGCTAATGGTTATTTTACACAGCATACCCCTGTTTTCGAACTCCTTGTTGGCTCCATGCATTTGGAGCAGTGCTCTGTACTGTTGATGCAGGGATTATCGTCCGATTTAGTTTTAGGCCTTCCCTGGTTGCAGTTGCATAATCCCACGTTTGACTGGAATACTGGGGAGCTTACCAAATGGGGTAATGAATGCTTGACGTCATGTTTTTCTGTTAATTCCATTTCTCCCCCTGAGGAGGTGAACACGCTACCTGAGTTTGTTCAGGACTTCGCTGATGTTTTCTCTAAGGAGGCCTCCGAAGTGTTACCTCCTCATAGAGAATACGATTGCGCTATCGAATTGGTACCAGGAGCTAAGATTCCTAAGGGTAGGATATTTAATCTTTCTTGTCCCGAACGTGAAGCCATGAGAGAGAGTATATCCAGGAATGCCTAGCCAAGGGTTACATTCGACCCTCTACTTCTCCGGTAGGTGCTGGCTTCTTCTTCGTAGGGAAGAAGGATGGTGGTCTTAGGCCATGCATTGACTACCGTAACTTGAATAAGGTCACTGTAAGGAACCAGTATCCCCTTCCTTTGATTCCTGATCTCTTTAATCAGGTTCAGGGGGCCCAATGGTTCTCTAAGTTTGATCTACGGGGGGGCGTATAACCTTATCCGCATCAAAGAGGGGGATGAGTGGAAGACTGCGTTTAACACGCCCGAAGGTCATTTCGAATACCTTGTCATGCCCTTTGGGTTGTGTAATGCTCCTGCGGTCTTCCAGAATTTCATAAATGAGATTTTGAGAGATTACCTGGGGGTATTTCTTGTAGTGTACCTTGATAACATACTGGTGTTTTCCAAGGACTGGTCCTCCCACATTGAGCATGTCAGGAAGGTGCTCCAGGTCCTTCGGGAAAACAAACTGTTTGCGAAAACCGAAAAATGTGTGTTTGGGGTACAGGAGATACCATTTTTGGGTCAAATCCTCACTCCCCATGAATTCCCCATGGACCCCGCCAAGGTCCAGGCTGTGGCGGAATGGGTCCAACCTGCCTCCCTGAAGGCGTTACAGTGTTTTTTGGGGTTCGCTAATTATTACAGGAGATTTATTGATAACTTCTCGGTCATCGCTAAGCCTCTTACGGACCTCACTCGCAAAGGTGTTGCTCTCCTCCACTGGCCTCCTGAGGCTGTCCAGGCTTTTGAGGTCCTTAAGAAGTGCTTTATCTCGGCCCCGGTGCTGGTTCAGCCCAACCAAATGGAGCCATTTATCGTGGAAGTTGACGCATCCGAGGTGGGAGTGGGGGCTGTCTTGTCCCAGGGTACCAGGTCCCTCACCCATCTCCGTCCCTGGCCTACTTCTCCAGGAAGTTTTCGCCCACTGAGAGTAACTATGATATTGGCAACCGCTAACTCTTAGCCATTAAATGGGCATTTGAAGAGTGGCGCCACTTCCTGGAGGGGGCTAGGTACCAGGTAACGGTCCTTACCGACCACAAGAATCTGGTTTTCCTAGAATCTGCCCGGAGGCTAAACCCGAGACAAGCTCGATGGGCGCTATTTTTTACCAGATTCAACTTTTTGGTTACCTATAGGGCTGGGTCTAAAAATATTAAGGCCGATGCACTGTCGCATAGCTTCATGGCCAGCCCTCCTTCGGAGGAAGATCCTGCCTGTATTTTGCCTCCTGGTATAATCATTTCTTCTATTGATTCTGATTTAGTCTCTGAAATTGCGGCTGATCAAGGTTCAGCTCCCGGGAACCTTCCTGAGGACAAGCTGTTTGTTCCCCTGCAATACCGGCTAAGGGTACTTAGGGAAAATCATGACTCCGCACTATCTGGTCATCCAGGCATCCTGGGTACCAAACACCTCATTGCCAGAAAGTATTGGTGGCCTGGGTTGCCTAAAGACGTTAAGGCCTACGTCACCGCTTGTGAGGTTTGTGCTAGGTCTAAGACTCCCAGGTCCCGACCAGCGGGCTTACTACGTTCTTTGCCCATTCCCCAGAGACCTTGGACCCATATCTCCATGGATTTTATCACCGATTTGCCTCCATCTCAAGGCAAGTCGGTGGTGTGGGTGGTAGTAGACCGCTTCAGTAAGATGTGCCACTTTGTGCCCCTCAAGAAACTACCCAACGCCAAGACGTTAGCTACCTTGTTTGTCAAACACATCCTCCGTCTCCATGGGGTCCCTGTCAATATTGTTTCGGACAGAGGGGTACAATTTGTTTCTTTGTTTTGGAGAGCCTTCTGTAAGAAGTTGGAGATTGATCTGTCCTTCTCCTCTGCTTTCCATCCTGAAACCAATGGCCAAACTGAGAGGACTAATCAATCTCTAGAACAATATTTAAGGTGTTTTATCTCTGACTGTCAATATGATTGGGTCTCATTCATTCCCCTCGCTGAATTTTCCCTTAATAACCGGGTCAGTAACTCGTCAGGGGTCTCCCCCTTTTTCTGTAATTTTGGGTTTAATCCACGGTTCTCCTCCGTTTCACCTGGTAGTTCCAACAATCCCGAGGTAGAGGTCGTTCATCGGGAACTGTGCACAGTCTGGGCCCAGGTTCAGAAGAACCTAGAGGCGTCCCAGAGCATACAAAAAACTCAGGCAGATAGAAGACGTTCTGCTAACCCCTTGTTTATGGTCGGGGATCTGGTGTGGCTATCGTCAAAGAACTTGCGCCTTAAAGTCCCGTCCAAGAAGTTTGCTCCCCGGTTTATAGGGCCGTACAAGGTAATTGAAGTCCTCAATCCTGTCTCCTTCCGACTGGAGTTGCCCCAATCTTTTCGAGTACACGACGTGTTTCATGCCTCCCTCCTTAAACGCTGCTCCCCGTCCTTGGCTCCCTCGAGGAAACCTCCTGTCCCCGTTCTCACCCCTGAGGGGGTAGAATTCGAGGTGGCCAAGATTGTGGACAGCAAGATGGTCCAAGGCTCCCTCCAGTACCTGGTCCATTGGAGAGGATACGGGCCTGAGGAGAGGACTTGGGTACCCGCCCGGGATGTTCACGCTGGGGTATTGGTCAGGAGGTTCCACCTTCGTTTCCCCAATAAACCAGGTCCATCTAGAAAGGGTCCGGTGGCCCCTCATAAAAGGGGGGGTACTGTTAAGGATCTGCCTGGCACAACTTCTGTGTCAACGCCCATAGTAATCAGTCTGCACCTGCTTCTATGTCTGTGAGACTGACTCCATCTTCCACCACTCAGGATGGCAGGCTTAGGAGTGGGAGAGCCTATCACAGCCTGGCCAGACGGAGCTAGCTCCCGCCCTCTGTCTATTTATACCTGCCTTTCCTGTTCCTCCTTGCTTGTGATTCTTCTCGTTTGGTTTCCTGGCCCTGCTGCAACTTCTTGAACTATTTGACCCTGCTTCATATTGACCCTGGCTTACTGACTACTCTTCTGCTCTGCGTTTGGTGCCTCGTACACTCCTGGTTTGACTCGGCTTGTTCACTACTCTCCTGTTCTGCGTTTGGTACCTCGTACACTCCTGGTTTGACTCGGCTCGTTCACCACTCTTGTTGCTCACGGTGTTGCCGTGGGCTACTGCCCCTTTTCCCTTGCTTCTGTGTACCCTTGTCTGTTTGTCTGTCGTGCACTTAATGAGCGTAGGGACCGTCGCCCAGTTGTACCCCGTCGCCTAGGGCGGGTCGTTGCAAGTAGGCAGGGACTGAGTGGCGGGTAGATTAGGGCTCACTTGTCTGTTTCCCTACCCCCATCATTACAGCTGGTTTTTTTTCACACACACCCAAAACAAAATTAATCATTAAACCATATGTACACCAAAATGGTGCAGTTGAGAAATACAACCCTTCTCACAAAAAACATACAGTTAAATCAATTGAAAATTAAAAACGTTAACGTTACGAGGACCCAAAAACGAAATAATTCTCTGGGTCCTTACTGCCAAAATAGGCTTAGTTCTGAAGCGGTTAAATAGGTTTTATATCACTATAAAATACTCCTGTTATCCCATGCTGAGTAAATTCCAAACCAATACACTAAATTCAACACAGTTACGTATAGAGTTATTTACTGCTATAATTTAGATAATAAGGGGGAACATAACAGCATAAAACTAGTGAAGAGATGAAGGAAGATTGTAGATCTGTGAAGGCTTTCAGCAGTAATAGCCGTTCTCATGAACTTAAGAAACCAGAGGAGCGGAGCAGGTCTACAAAAACATCACAGAGCAGCGGTTCAGTTGAAAAAAAATCCACCTAAAGCGACATCGCTTTGGAAGAACCTGGTACCTCTAAAGAAACATCATCTGGTACACTACCCCTATCATTGTAGTCCTTTACATTCCACCATACACTGGGAGAAGGAGGCTTCTTCATCCACAAAGAATGCATTGCCATTAAAGTCTCAGATAAAAGGGATCAAACACAACTTGGGTACGGTTTTGTAGAGTGCCGTATCCTCCAGCTCTTTTATGATAGTCCTTACTTGATCCAGGGCCCGGCTGCCTTCCACATGCTGAACTTTGTTTATTATGTGATGGAGGTGGCCACCAGATGGGACCTGCTTGTTTTCACCACAAAGAACGCTCCACTTGATAACGCCATAGTAAAATTTGTCACAGCAGAAGTGGTCGGTAGCACAGAGTTCATGCATAGAAATGCATTCTTCATCAGGACATAAAGCCACAAAATATACTTCTGACCAGAGAAGACCACATCAAAATAACAGATTTTGGTCTTGCTGGGACAGGCGTATATAAGAATATCAAAGATGAGTGCAAAGGAACACCGGGATATGGAGCCCGAGAAAAGCTAAAGAGCTGTGCACATGGGAGAGGAGTAGAGATTTTTGCCATTGGCGTGATCCTCTATAATTTGTTCACATTAGTGTCTCCTTTTCCTGGAAAACATTCCAGAGAACTTGACAATTCGGTCCTCTACCCTATTCCAGTCTACCCAGAGTATTTAACACCAGACACAGTGAACATCATACAAGGGCTGCTGTGTAAAGACCTGTTCCAATGACTGGGAGTCAAAGGAGATATCAGGAAACATTAATTTTTCTCAGATATCAATTGAGAAGAGGTGGAAGCCAGGAGAATGGCACCACCAGCAATACTGATGGCAGGTTCTGTTGACCTAAATGTTGAAGAAACTTTGGACTATGCTGAACTACCAAACAAAATAAAATCCAAATACCGGAAGATGTTCAATAATTTCAGCTTTGTCTGTCCTGAATGGTCAAAACAATATCATCCTGTCAAAATCCAGACCAAGAAGTGAATGGCCAAACTTTTCACCAAGAGGTCTTTCAGAAAGTAAGGAACAACCAATGCTGGTGGAGGACCCATTCAGGAGAGAAGACTAAGAAAATCCTTCATTATTATCCATCCCATTAAAAATGAAGCAACTCCTATAACACGCCGAACTACCACCACTAACATCATGAAATGGGCCACCTTCTACTACAAGACATTAAACCATTCTCCATCAAGGCCTACAAATTTCTCCATTACCTTTTACTCTACCTTTAACATTCTGTGATGTGCTGTCCAACAAAGCCACCCTCTGATCCACCTGAACATTGTAAATATAAAACCCAGTCATATCTATAGTGATATCATAGCTAAGTAGAACACATACCCATTGTAAACCTTATCATTATTATGGATTATAGCTGTCCTGAAGTATCCGTAGTTATATATTATATATACAAATAGGTCATTCTTCTTGTAAACCTTACATGTAGAATGTGTTTACTCTATGAAATACCAATCTGGACATGTATATCTGTCTTCTTGTAGCAACTGGATAAAATCATAATTTGTCAAGAAACATCAAGGAGCAATAACAATTTGTCACTGGTCTGCCATATACTGTCAAGGCTTCCACCACTAAACATTTAACTATCAATGTAGATTATAACATGTCCACAAATGATCCAGGGATTTTTTCCAATTGGCATATTTGGAGTCAGGAAGGAATTTTACCCCCTACAACTACTTCTCAGGGTTTTTTTTTTTGCCTTCTTCTGGATCATCGTAGCAAGTAAATGATAGGTTCAGGACCACACCGTTCATGAGGCGAGGTAAGCGTCTCGCCTCAGGCAGCGGCCTGCTGTCTCTCTGAGGGGGCGGCGACGCAACTGAAACCAACTGCCGCCACACTCTCCTCCACTATAATTGTATCTGCTTCTATAGGATGCAGATACAATTACATGGATCAATAGCGCTGGCTGGGCAAGGAAAAGGAGTTCCGTGCCCTGCCATTCAGCGCCTTTTAATGACCAAGCAGCACAATGACTTCACCAAGCCGCTTGTGTTGTTAAGCTCCAGCAGACTTAATCAGAAGAAACTAGGCCTGTGTTGCTAGAGGATGGTACGTGAACGGAATCAGGTGAGTATTTAAAGTTTTGTTTTTTTCAGTTACCAGTGTGAGTAGCATTATCTACAGTGGGCTTTATCTACAGCAGACTCTATATACAATGGGCTCTGGAGGACATCATCTACAGGGGGCTGTATATGGAGCACTATCTATGGATGGATCTATAGGGGCCACTATATATGTAGTGTGTAGGGCACTATCTCCAGGGGGGCTCTATGGTGGGCACTATCACCAGTAGGGCTCTATGATGGGCACTATCTCCAGGGGGACTCTATGGTGGACACTATCTCCAGGGGGGCTCTATAGTGGACCCTATCTCCAGGGGGCTCTATAGGGGGCACTATCTACAAGGGGCTCTATAGGGGGCACTGTCTACAGGGGGCTATATATGGTGCATGGTCTACAGGGGGCTCTATGTGGGGTATTGTCTACAGGGGGCTCTATGTGGGGCAATGTCCACAGGGGGTTCTATGAAGGGCACTATCTACACGGGGCTCTATGAGGGGCACTATCTACAGGGGGCTCTATGAGGGATACTATCTACAGGGGGCTATATGAGGGGCACTATCTACAGTGGGCAAGAGCAAGATGAAGGAAGGGAGGGAATGAGGGAGGGAGGGATGGACTGAGAAGAGACCCTAAAGCTGTTTGGAGCAAAGGTGATGCCCCCATTGCTCCAAAATACTAATTTGCATATTACGAATAAACTTATATTTCTGCAACGGAGCCACACGTCTGAAAAAAGAAAACAGCATTATATTCAGGTCGGGCTACATTATCTCACTGTGCTGCTGCTTTTATAAGGCAATTTCTGGTGAAAGAATCCCTTTAACCCCTTGACGCATTATCACGAACATGCACGTGATAAGTGTCATAGGGAAGTATGGAGGGTGCTCACGGGCTGAGCACCCTCCATACCCTGCGGGTTTCAGCTGTGTCTTACAGCTGACAGCCCAGACTAACGGCCAGGAACAGCGATCGCGCCGTTTAACCCCTCAATTGACCGCAGCATCTGAGGCATTATAGAGAGGGGGCGCCCCCCTCCGACAGCTCATCGTTGCCCCCACACGGCGATCGGGGGGCGCCGCTGGTTGTCATGGCAGCCCGGGGGCATAATAAACGCCTCTGGCACGGCATAACAGAAGCCTGTGAAAATGACGATATACTGCAATACATTAGTATTGCAGTATATTGTACCAGCGATGTAAAGATCGCTGGTTCAAGTCCCCTAGGGGGGCTAATAAAATGAGGAAAAATAAATGAAATAAAGTTATTAGTAGTGAAAAAAAATAAAAAATATTAAAAGTTCCCCAGTTTTCACATTTTTCCTCTAAAGTAATGTAAAAAATAAACAAAATTGGTATCGCTGCCTCCGTAAAAGTCGGAACTATTACAATATACCATTATTTAGCTTGCACAGTGAACGCAGTAAAAACCAAAAAATTGAAACTGCCAAAGTCACTTTAGCACGCAAAAAAATGTAATAAAAAGTGATCAAAAAGTTGTACATACCAAAAAATGTTACCAATAAAATCTACAGCTCGTCCCGCAAATGGCTCTTGGAACGCGGGGAGTGAAAACGAAAAAATGTAAAATGGCTCAGGGGTTAATTCATGTATCTCTGATTTGACATGAAGGCAAATTAAAAAAAATTCTGTTGGATTCTGTCTGATGTCAAATGTGTGGAGTTTTTGTTCCCTAGAAGCTTTGTACATACGGCACCTGACATAGCATTGTATGAAGGCACACAGATTCCCTTACAGAGCCGATTGCCGCCATGAATTCTCTGTGCCGTGTGCATGAGATCTAAATGATATTAAAGATATGTCCAACAAATTTAATAAGATATTAAGAAATCTAAAATTTCCATTGGACCCCTAAAAATTTTTCATGGGTTTAAAGGGAACCTAACAAGAGTTTTGAGGTCTCTGCTGGCAGGGTGATATAGTGGAGGGAAGGGCATTTTAAACTTATTTTAAAGTGTTTAATTCCCTAGGCGTGCTGATCTCAAGTGCCACTGAGGTGGGACTTTATAGGCAAGTACTTTTGCAAGGCAAGCTCCGGCCCCCTGCTCTGAGTGAAGGCTCTGGTGGTCTCCTGATTGGCCGCTAGAGCTGTCACTCAGAGAGGAGAGTGGAACTTGTGACCGAGGCGCCGGGTGAATCAAACGCCGGTTTCTTAGTCATGCAAGTTACGCTTTAAATTTCTCGTTGCGTCCTCAAAACTGCTGAGAGTTTCCCTTTATGCATCAACATTTATTGTCTCAGGAAAATGTAACGCGTTTTGCGGAGGTAGATTTTAATAATTTGTTTTCTACAAAATCAATGAAAAGATGAGTAAAAAGCTGTTAAATTCATGAAATGATACTGACCACTTCCCCAGGAATGCGTTCTCAAAGGTCTGCAGAATGTTAAATACTGGAAGGTTAACCCAAGGGGAAGGTCAGCCTAGGTATAGAATCTTACAGCATGCCGACAGCCAAACGGTAGAGACAATCTCATAGACCTGCATGTAAAGAAATCTGCAAGTGAAAAGATGTTTTTTAAGGTGCACATCCAGTTCAACATTCATTTTACAGCCAGAACTTTCCTTACTAGAAACTGTTCACTCTAAATCAGTTTTCAGGTCAACACCATTATATTACGAAAGAGGAAATAGCGGGCACCACAAATACAGTATATACCAAATATTGAAAAGAGTGCCAGTGAACGTGTATACAAAAATGTGACAAGAATTGCAAGCATAGGGAACACGTATATAAAAGTACACCCCTTATACAAATAAGGCCTCGTTCACATCTGCGTTGGCGGTTTTGTTATGGGCCTCCATCGCAGATCTCGGTGAGAATACCGGAAACAGCAGCACGCTGCGCTGTTGCTTCCAGTAAAACCACAGATACCCCGACAGAAATCTGTCAGAACCTATTAAAGTCAATGAGTCCCGTCGGTAGCCGGTGGTGTCCGCGGTGCAACGGAACCGGCACTTACGGGTTTTTCTATTCTCCTCCTCTGATGGAACAGAACAACAGAATGTTTAACACTTTATTACAACTTTACATAATACAAAAAAAAAAATAGAACATTTAAAAATGCAAAAACATGTGCCGTACACAAGTCCTAGCGCCTGGTCAGGCTGAAGGACAAATCACTCATGGGAAAGAGATTTTATCAGCCAAAAACTACAGGTCACAAAAGATAGAACACAAGAGAAAAATAGGAGTCAAAGACTAGAGATGAGCGAACCGGGACAACCGAACCCGGTTTCGGTCCGAACTTCCGGAAAAGTTCGGTTCGCAGCGAATCCGAACTTCACCGGGTTCGGCCGAACCCGTTTTGACCGAACCCGGTCAAAAACATTATACAAATCGGCAGCCACTTATCTCTATCAATCACTGATAGAGAAAAGAGGCTGCTGATTAAAAATAAAATAAAAAGCATTTCATACATACCCGGTCGTTGTCTTGCGGACGAGTCCCTCTTTTTCCTCCAGTCCGACCTTTTCTGACGCGGCAGCCTGTGATTGGCTGCAGCGCTCACATGGGCTGCATCGTCATCAAGGAATGTCGGGCCGGATGTCGAGAGGGACGCGTCACCAAGGCAACGGCCAGGAGACCGGACTGGAGGAAGCAGGGAGTTCCCGGTAAGTATGAACGTCTTTTTTTTTACAGGTGCTGTGATCGGTAGTCACTGTCCAGGGTACTGAAACAGTTACTGCCGATCAGTTAACTCTTTCAGCACCCTGGACAGTGACTATTTAGGGTATGTGCACACACACTAATTACGTCCGTAATTGACGGACGTATTTCGGCCGCAAGTACCGGACCGAACACAGTGCAGGGAGCCGGGCTCCTAGCATCATAGTTATGTACGATGCTAGGAGTCCCTGCCTCTCTGCAGGACAACTGTCCCGTACTGTAATCATGTTTTCAGTACGGGACAGTAGTTCCACGGAGAGGCAGGGACTCCTAGCATCGCACATAATTATGATGCTAGGAGCCCGGCTCCCTGCAGTGTGTTCGGTCCGGTACTTGCGGCCGAAATATGTCCGTCAATTACGGACGTAATTAGTGTGTGTGCACATACCCTTACTGACGTCGCCTAGCAACGCTGCCGTAATGACAGGTGCACACATGTAGCCACCCGTCATTACGGGGCCTCATGCACACGACCATAAAAACACCCGTTATCATGGGTCGTAATTACGACCCGAAATAGCGGGCCCATAGACTTCTGTTAGCCACGGGTACCTTCCCGTTTTCTCACGGGAAGGTGCCCGTGCCGTTAAAAAGATAGAACATGTTCTATTTTTTTATTTTACGGGCCGTGCTCGTAATTACGACTCGTAACTACGAGCACGGCCGGCCGGCCACGGGCAGCCGGCCGCTTTTGCGAACCGTGCTGTCATTATAATTATAGCAGCACGGCCCGTAAAATAGAAAAATAGAACATGTTCTATTTTTTTAACGGCACGGGCACCTTCCCGTGAGAAAACGGAAAGGTACCCGTGGGTAACAGAAGTCTATGAGCCCGTTATTGCGGGTCGTAATTACGACCCGCAATAACGGGTGTTTTTACGGTCGTGTGCATAATGGGAGCACGGCTCGGAAAAACGAACGGCTGCCCGTGCTCATCTCCTGAAATACTCTGTGCTGCCTTAAACTCTGTGGACAGGTCAGGATCCTGTTTCTTTTAAATGCTGCTGGGGAACCCGCTCGATCCACTATATAAGGCTACGCTACAGTGCAGCATTTAAAAGAAACAGGATCCTGACCTGTCCACAGAGTTTAAGGCAGCACAGAGTATTTCAGGAGATGAGCGTGCAGATTCAGTGCTGCTGTGAACTCTGCTCTTACCATTACGTAGCTCTCAGTCTGTTACCTCTCCTCCACTCCTGTCCTCAAGAACACCTTCACATGATTGGCAAGTCACCACGTAATGGTAAGAGCAGAGTTCACAGCAGCACTGAATCTGCACGCTCATCTCCTGAAATACTCTGTGCTGCCTTAAACTCTGTGGACAGGTCAGGATCCTGTTTCTTTTAAATGCTGCACTGTAGCGTAGCCTTATATAGCACAGCACAGCACAGAGAATTTCAGGAGATGAGCGTGCGGATCTTGTGCGTGGTGGTGACTTGCCAATCATGTGAACGTGTTATAGAGGACAGGAGTGGAGGAGATGTAACAGACTGAGCTACGTAATGGTAAGAACAGAGTTCACAGCAGCACAGAGTATTTCAGGAGAGGAGCGTGCAGATTCAGTGCTGCTGTGAACTCTGCTCTTACCATTACGTAGCTCAGTCTGTTACCTCTCCTCCACTCCTGTCCTCAATAACACCTTCACATGATTGGCAAGTCACCACCCCGCACAAGATCCGCACGCTCATCTCCTGAAATACTCTGTGCTGCTGTGAACTCTGCTCTTACCATTACGTGGTGACTTGCCAATCATGTGAAGGTGTTCTGGAGGACAGGAGTGGAGGAGAGGTAACAGACTGAGAGCTACGTAATGGTAAGAGCAGAGTTCACAGCAGCACTGAATCTGCACGCTCATCTCCTGAAATACTCTGTGCTGCCTTAAACTCTATGGACAGGTCAGGATCCTGTTTCTTTTAAACGCTGCACTGTAGCGCAGCCTTATATAGTGGATCGAGCGGGTTCCCCAGCAGCATTTAAAAGAAACCGTGTTTGTGTATGTGTGTGTTTGTGTATATATGTGTGTTTGGGTATGTGACTTTGTCTGTTTTTGTTTTTATATGTGTGTTTGTGTATATGTGTGTGTGTGTGTGTGTGTGTGTGTATATATGGGTGTGTTTGTGTATATGTGTTTGTGTATGTTTGTGTATATATGGGTGTATTTGTGTATATGTTTGTGTGTAGATGTTTGTGTGTGTTTTTGTGTGTGTTTGTGTATATGTGTGTATATGGGTGTGTGTTTGTGTGTATATATGGGTGTGTTTGTGTATATGTGTTTGTGTATATGTGTTCATGTATGTGTGTGTATAACTGTGTGTGTGTGTGTGTTTGGATATGTGTGTTTTTGTTTGTATATGTGTGAGTTTGTGTATATGTGTGTGTGTTTGTCTGTTTATGTGTGTGTGTGTGTGTGTGTGTGTGTATATCTTGTTGTGTTTGTGTATATATGTGTGTCTGTATGGTTGTTTGTGTGTGCGTGTATATATGTGTGTAGGTGAGTAGAAGTATTGGTATTGTTCACATTGATAACTGTTTTTTTATGTTGTTGCAGATTTTGATGTACCGATTGGACTACATCTTCGATTCGTTGGACTACTGCGTAGATCTACGTTTTTTCAAATTTTAATAAAATGGTTAACGAGGGTTTTGTTGGGGATTTCTTATTTCAATAAAAAAGAATTGTCTTTGTGTTTTTTTTTAAACTTTATTAGTGCCTAGATAATGGCAGTTGGCTGATTGACAGCGTCCATTATTAAGGCGGTACTTAGTGTTAGCCGGTGCAGAGGCTAGCACTAACCACCCATTATTACCCCGGTACCCACCACCACCAGGGGTGCCGGGAAGAGCTTGGTACGATCCAGTACCCGACCATCTGTTGTGATGGTCGGGTACTGGGGCGGCCGTAGGCTGGTATTATGAGGCTGGGAAGGGCCAAAATCAGTGGACCTTCCCACCCTTGTAATGCTAGGCTGCTGCTGCTGTGTTGTATCGGGCTGGTTATAAAAATGGGGGGGACCCCCACGTCGTTTTTTTTTTTGAATTTAACAAATTTAGCAATAGACGGGTCCCCGACATTTTTAATAACCAGCCATATACAAGGCCGCAGCAGTCTGGCATTACATTGGTGGGAAGGGCCACTGGTTTTGTCCATTCCCAGGCTAATAACACTGTGTTGTATGTGGCTGGTTATGATAAATTGGGTGGAACCCCATGTCTTTTTAAAAAAAATAATTTAAATAAATAATTAAAAAAAATGACGTGGGGTCCCCCGCACTTTTATAACCAGCCAGATACAACACAGCAGCAGCAGCCTAGCATTACAAGGGTGGGAAGGTCCACTGTTTTTGGCCCTTCCCAGCCTCATAATACCAGCCTGCGGCCGCCCCAGAGCCCGACCATCACAACAGATGGTCGGGTACTGGATCGTACCTGGCTCTTCGCGGCACCCCTGGTGGTGGTGGGTACCGGGGTAATAATGGTGTTTAGTGTTAGCCTCTGCACCGGCGAACACTAAGCCTCGCCTTAGTAATGGATGTTGTCACTCAGACAGCGGCCATTACTAAAGTGGTAGTAATAAAATTTGAAAAGAAAAAGACAAAGATATAGATAAAATATTTTATTGAAATAAAGCACCCCCAACACAACCCTCATTAACCATTTTATTGTAGAAAAAAAAACGTCATCTAAGTAGTCCTCGAAACCGACGTAGTCCAAACACCAAACCTGTAAAAAAAAAAATGAAATAAAACATGTCGTAGGCTTAGATTCAGTTTAATGTGTGATACTGACTGTTATACCATGTATAGAAGCCTGCCGCGAAGTTGACTTAGATACAGGGTGCCAGCAGACAGTATCATACATGGCCATACATACATATATACAAACATACATACAAGCATGCACATATATACATGCAAATATACATACATGCAAACATACACACATATATACATGCAAACTATCATACATACATGCATACACACACACACATGAAAACATACATACATACAAACAAACATGCAAAGATACATACATACATATATACAAGCATGCACAAATATACATGCAAACATAAATACATGCAAACATAATTACATACATGCACATATATATAAACATACATGCAAACATACATGCAAAAATAAAAACATGCATACATGCACATATATACATACATGACAACATACATACAAACATACATGACAACATACATACATGCAAACATACATACATACATGCAAACATACATACACACATGCAAACATATATACAAACATGCACATGTATACATACATGTCAACATACATGCAAACATACATGCACATATATACATACATACATACATGACAACATACATACATGCAAATATATACATGCAAATATACATACATACACACATGCACATATATACATACATGCCAACATACATGCACATATATACATACATGACAACATACATACATACATGACAACATACATACATATATATATATATACACACATGCAAATATACATACAAACATGCATACATACATACATGCAAACATACATTCATGCAAACACACATACATGCAAACATACATACATTCATGCAAACATACATACATACAAATATACATACACACATGCACATATATACATACATACATACATGACAACATACATGCAAAAATACATACATGCAAACATACACACATGCAAACATACATACATACATGCAAATATATACATGCAAATATACATACAAACATGCACATATATACATGCATGCCAACATACATGCACAGATATACATACATACATACATGACAACATACATACATGCCAACATACATACCAACATACATACATGCCAAAAAAAAATAATAATACGTTCATACTTACTTTCCTCCTGTCCGGCCTCCAGCGATGACGTTTCATCCATGTCGCCGCTGCAGCCTGTGATTGGCTGCAGAGGCGGTCACGTGGGATGGAGCGTCATCCTGACGTGCGTGACCGCCACTACAGCCTGTGATTGGCTGCAGCGGCGAAAGGGATGAAACGTCATCGCTGGAGGCCGGACAGGAGGAAAGTAAGTACGAACATATAATTTTTATTTTTTTATTACATTTAAATTGTATTTTCCGCGCGCCGAGCATGTACTGTCAAGGTTGCTGAAAGAGTTAGTGCAGCCCATTAACTCTATCAGCACCCCGGACAGTAGCATGCTCGGCGCACGGACGTGACAGGTTCGGTCAGAACTAGTTCGGTCCGAACCAAACTTTTTTGTGAAATTCGGCGAACTAGCCAAACCGAACTTTTGATAAGTTCGCTCATCTCTATCAAAGACTATTGAAAATATAATATGCCAAAGGCATAAAAAAGTAAAAATTTTATTGGACAATACAAATTTACATGATTAAAATTGACTACAAATCGGAAAGAACTGTATATCTCCAAATGTATAGGAGGAGAAATAGGATCACAGTAGTTTATGATTCCTCAGATGTAGTAACTCCCGAATATGGAGATACCCCGACGCGCGTTTCGGGAGTTACTACATCTGAGGAATCATATGGGTTAGTAGTTATGTAGGTCTTACTTCAATTTAATTATCTGTTATGCCATTTATACTCTGTAACTTTGTTTAATTTCTGTCTGAGTCCTAGACAGGCTGAGCTGATTATCTACTGTCTTCTAAATATAGCAAGCGTGGGTGAATGGAGACTATCTTTATCTACACTGTTGGTATTCTCCACTACTTGCTATAATACTCACCTTTTTGGTGATATGATAGAGTCATGGACAGTAATATATGTACATTCTGGTTCTTGCCATATATTTATATTTAAACTATCCTAGAGTATTTGACATATTTCCTTTGAGAGAAATTTTCTCTTTTGTGTACTCACTCATAAACTACTGTGATCCTGAGTGACAACCTCCTTCCCTCCACCAGGATGTTAAAAATGGCTTGTGGCTGGGTCTTCCAGCACGACAATGACCCGAAACATACAGCCAAGGCAACAAAGGAGTGGCTCAAAAAGAAGCACATTAAGGTCATGGAGTGGCCTAGCCAGTCTCCAGACCTTAATCCCATCGAAAACTTATGGAGGGAGCTGAAGATCCGAGTCGCCAAGCGACAGCCTCGAAATCTTAATGATTTACAGATGATCTGCAAAGAGGAGTGGGCCAAAATTCCATCTAACATGTGTGCAAACCTCATCATCAACTATTTTCTGTTTTGTTTTTAATATAATCTATCTGTAAAGGATCTGCCAGGCACAGCTTCGGGGTTAACTTCCATAGGTAATCAGTCTTCACCTGAGTCTATCTCTCTGAGACTGACTCCAGCTTCCACCACTCAGGCTGGCAGGCTTAGGAGTGGGAGAGCCTATCGCAGCCTGGCCAGACTCAGCTAGCTCCCGCCCTCTTGTGGGGATGACAAGCATCAAGTGAACAACTGTCCTAAGCGTAAGAATGCAGCCGGAGAACTTCCGCGCCTAAGTGATCATCGGGGAGGTCACTTGGGCGCACAGGTATTTCCCGTAAATATGAAACGTAATAAGATCTTGCTTCCCTTTCAGGTCTCTTTTGGTGGTAGGTCTGCTACCGGCAGTGCCTTCGTGGATTCAGGGTCTTCTGCTAATATCATGTCTGTGGAATTTGCTATGTCTCTTGCTATGCCTTTGATTGATTTGCTTAAACCTGTCCCGGTAGTAGGTATCGACTCCACTCCTCTTGCTAATGGTTATTTCACACAGCATACCCCTGTTTTAGAACTCCTTGTTGGCTCCATGCATTTGGAGCAGTGCTCTGTACTGTTGATGCAGGGATTATCTTCCGATTTGGTTTTAGGCCTTCCCTGGTTGCAGTTGCATAATCCCACGTTTGACTGAAATACTGAGGAGCTTACCAAATGGGGTAATGAATGTTTGATGTCATGTTTTTCTGTTAATTCTATTTCTCCCCCTGAGGAGGTGAACACGCTACCTGAGTTTGTTCGGGACTTCGCTGATGTTTTCTCTAAGGAGGCCTCCGAAGTGTTACCTCCTCATAGAGAATACGATTGCGCTATCGAATTGGTACCAGGAGCTAAACTCCCTAAGGGTAGGATTTTTAATCTCTCTTGTCCCGAACGTGAAGCCATGAGAGAGTATATCCAGGAATCCCTGGCCAAGGGTTACATTCGCCCCTCTACTTCTCCGGTAGGTGCTGGCTTCTTCTTCGTAGGGAAGAAGGATGGTGGTCTTAGGCCATGCATTGACTACCGTAACCTGAATAAGGACACTGTAAGGAACCAGTTTCCCCTTCCTTTGATTCCTAATCTCTTTAATCAGGTTCAGGGGGCCCAATGGTTCTCTAAGTTTGATCTACGGGGGGCGTATAACCTTATCCGCATCAAAGAGGGGGATGAGTGGAAGACTGCGTTTAACACGCCCGAAGGTCATTTCGAATACCTCGTCATGCCCTTTGGGTTGTGTAATGCGCCGGCGGTCTTCCAGAATTTCATAAATGAGATTTTGAGAGATTACCTGGGGATATTTCTTGTAGTGTACCTTGATGACATACTGGTGTTTTCCAAGGACTGGCCCTCCCACATTGAGCATGTCAGGAAGGTGCTCCAGGTCCTTCGGGAAAACAAACTGTTTGCAAAAACCGAAAAATGTGTGTTTGGGGTACAGGAGATACCATTTTTGGGTCAAATCCTCACTCCTCATGAATTCCGCATGGACCCCGCCAAGGTTCAGGCTGTGGCGGAATGGGTCCAACCTGCCTCCCTGAAGGCGTTACAGTGTTTTTTGGGGTTCGCTAATTATTACAGGAGATTCATTGCTAACTTCTCGGTCATCGCTAAGCCTCTTACGGACCTCACTCGCAAAGGTGCTGATCTCCTCCACTGGTCTCCAGAGGCTGTTCAGGCTTTTGAGGTCCTTAAGAAGTGCTTTATCTCGGCCCCGGTGCTGGTTCAGCCCAACCAAATGGAGCCATTTATCGTGGAAGTTGACGCATCCGAGGTGGGAGTGGGGGCTGTCTTGTCCCAGGGTACCAGGTCCCTCACCCATCTCCGCCCCTGTGCCTACTTCTCCAGGAAGTTTTCGCCCACTGAGAGTAACTATGATATTGGCAACCGCGAACTCTTAGCCATTAAATGGGCATTTGAAGAATGGCGCCACTTCCTGGAGGGGGCTAGGCACCAGGTAACGGTCCTTACCGACCACAAGAATCTGGTTTTCCTAGAATCTGCCCGGAGGCTAAACCCGAGACAAGCTCGATGGGCGCTATTTTTTACCAGATTCAACTTTTTGGTTACCTATAGGGCTGGGTCTAAAAATATTAAGGCCGATGCACTGTCGCGTAGCTTCATGGCCAGCCCTCCTTCGGAGGAAGATCCTGCTTGTATTTTGCCTCCCGGTATAATCATTTCTTCTATTGATTCTGATTTAGTCTCTGAAATTGCAGCTGATCAAGGTTCAGCTCCCGGGAACCTTCCTGAGGACAAGCTGTTTGTTCCCCTGCAATACCGGCTAAGGGTACTTAGGGAAAATCATGACTCCGCACTATCTGGTCATCCAGGCATCCTGGGTACCAAACACCTCATTGCCAGAAACTATTGGTGGCCTGGGTTGCCTAAAGACGTTAAGGCCTACGTCGCCGCTTGTGAGGTTTGTGCTAGGTCCAAGACTCCCAGGTCCCGACCAGCGGGCTTACTACGTTCGTTGCCCATTCCCCAGAGACCTTGGACACATATCTCCATGGATTTTATCACCGATTTGCCTCCATCCCAAGGCAAGTCGGTGGTGTGGGTGGTAGTAGACTGCTTCAGTAAGATGTGCCACTTTGTGCCCCTCAAGAAACGACCCAACGCCAAGACGTTAGCTACCTTGTTTGTCAAACACATCCTCCGTCTCCATGGGGTCCCTGTCAATATTGTTTCGGACAGAGGGGTACAATTTGTTTCTTTGTTTTGGAGAGCCTTCTGTAAGAAGTTGGAGATTGATCTGTCCTTCTCCTCTGCTTTCCATCCTGAAACCAATGGCCAAACTGAGAGGACTAATCAATCTCTAGAACAATATTTAAGGTGTTTTATCTCTGACTGTCAATATGATTGGGTCTCATTCATTCCCCTCGCTGAATTTTCCCTTAATAACCGGGTCAGTAACTCGTCAGGGGTCTCCCCCTTTTTCTGTAATTTTGGGTTTAATCCACGGTTCTCCTCCGTTTCACCTGGTAGTTCCAACAATCCCGAGGTAGAGGTCGTTCATCGGGAACTGTGCACAGTCTGGGCCCAGGTTCAGAAGAACCTAGAGGCGTCCCAGAGCGTACAAAAAACTCAGGCTGATAGAAAACGTTCTGCTAACCCCTTGTTTGTGGTCGGGGATCTGGTGTGGTTATCGTCTAGGAACTTGCGTCTTAAGGTCCCGTCCAAGAAGTTTGCTCCCCGATTTATTGGGCCATATAAGGTCATTGAAGTCCTCAATCCTGTCTCCTTCCGGCTGGAGTTACCCCCATCTTTTCGTATACACGACGTGTTTCATGCCTCCCTCCTTAAACGCTGCTCCCTGTCCTTGGCTCCCTCGTGGAAATCTCCTGTTCCCGTTCTCACCCCTGAGGGGGTGGAATTCGAGGTGGCCAAGATTGTGGACAGCAAGATGGTCCAAGGCTCCCTCCAGTACCTGGTCCATTGGAGAGGATACAGGCCTGAGGAGAGGACTTGGATACCCGCCCGGGATGTTCACGCTGGGGTATTGGTCAGGAAGTTCCACCTTCGTTTCCCCAGTAAACCAGGTCCACTTAGAAAGGGTCCGGTGGCCCCTCATAAAAGGGGGGGTACTGTAAAGGATCTGCCAGGCACAGCTTCGGGGTTAACTTCCATAGGTAATCAGTCTTCACCTGAGTCTATCTCTCTGAGACTGACTCCAGCTTCCACCACTCAGGCTGGCAGGCTTAGGAGTGGGAGAGCCTATCGCAGCCTGGCCAGACTCAGCTAGCTCCCGCCCTCTGTCTATTTATACCTGCCTTTCCTGTTCCTCCTTGCTTGTGATTCTTTCCATATGGTTTCCTGGCCCAGCTACAGCTCCTACTATTTGATCCTGCTCCATACTGACCCTGGCTTTCTGACTACTCTTCTGCTCTTCGTTTGGTACCTCGTGCACTCCTGGTTTGACTTGGCTCGTTCACCACTCTGTTGCTCACGGTGTTGCCGTGGGCAACTGCCCCTTTCCCTTTGCTTTATATTCCCTTGTATGTTTGTCTCGTGCACTTACTGAGCATAGGGACCGCCGCCCAGTTGTACCCCGTCGCCTAGGGCGGGTCGTTGCAAGTAGGCAGGGACAGAGTTGCGGGTAGATTAGGGCTCACTTGTCCGTTTCCCTACCCCTATCATTACACTATCTCTCACTGGTAAAATTAACCTAGCCTAAAAATTCTAGACTGCTCATGTCTTTGACAGTGGGCAAACTTACAAAATCAGCAAGGGATCAAATACTTATTTCCTTCACTGTATATATATATACATATATATATATATATATATATATATATATATGTAGTTTTATGTATGTATGTGTGTGTATATATATATATATATATATATATATATACTGCTGGTAGCATGGGTTATAATTTATATATTTATACATAATGCTACCTTAAAGAAATAAATTTATATTTGTACTAAGCTGCACTATGGTGGAAACTCTATAGTGGTGTTGATGTATCCTGACATTTTAGGTCATTTATGACAATTGTCGATATGTTTAAACATGTATGTAACATGGGTGACTCTAAACAGGCGCTATATTATATCCATTCAACGATATAATTTTTTTGTAAATGCGGACGCAAGCACGCTATTGATCTGAACCCTGGCTATTGTGGTGCGGCGGTATATTCTTTTGCGCATGCACCACACGACTGGACATGCTCTGTTGGCTTGACATCACGCTGAGTGAATAAGAGCACCTTCATTGTAGATAGGGGATAATTTTGTGATTTTTACTTTCACCCGTGCTTTCCAGGATTTGTGTCAATCCCGGAGGGGTCTGAGAGTAAGACTACCTTTCACCGTTACTTCTGTACATATTCTTTGGTGTATCATTTTGCCACATTTTGGATTTTACTTTACATATGTTACTATTTAACAGACTTCTTATCACTAGGATCTTACCACTGATCAAGCCGGTGACACGGCGATATGCGTCGGGTCCTCGCATCCTCATGGATCCATAGGCATAACAACTCTGTTTCGGGACGGTTATTGTAAGATCTTATATTTTTAACGAAATACGTTGAATGATGTATTATATATAAATTGGCACGTTCCACTTTTTACACTTCAGTTACCTTATTAATCATTTTCTATGAACATATACTTACCATAATAACAGCCCAGACAGACAAGCGATTGCTACAAGATGCTCAGAAATGGTCTGAAGCAAGAATGTTAACCACCAGATGTATTATTCGGTCTCTTGACCACATCCTTGCATGCATGTTATATAACTGGAAACTTCTTTCTGGTTTGATTCCTCACTAATGAGATATTATGCTACTGAGACGGAACGGTCTAGAACAATGACCACATGTTATATAACACATATTGACTTGCCGGAGTTCAAAGGGCATTGAGGGGAACAACAATGTAAGTAATGAACGTGAAAGTAGCTGAAAATGCCAATATTATAGCCATATTAAGCATGCGTAGAGAAAGATTATCAAATCTATATTATATGTCTTAGAATTGTTATTAAGATGTGCCCATTTTTTTTTCTGTGCCAAATAAGGGCACCTTCTAGTATTACAGCTACTAGGAAGTACATCTGTCTGTTGCCTAGAAACAAGCAACACCTTCAGTAGGTGACTACACTTGATTTCCATGCTCCTGCGGAGGCCAATGTAGTCACAAAATTCCTGCAGAAGTGCTGGAGTCCCATTCTAATAACAAAAACAACTTCTCTTCAGATGAAAGAAAAGAAAAGAAAGGGATGTAGTCAGTGTAATGCAGGGAATATGATTTCCATGTGGCTTCTCTATTGGGATTACTCCTACTCATAAAGACAATATTAGGGAATGGCTTTTTAAAAGTATATGGAAACCTGACCATCATACCTTTATGAGCTAGTTGGACACCCCATTCTAAAACCATGGGTGTTAATATGTATTTGGGTGAGTCTTTGGGAATTTGTATGTAGAAGGTAGAAAGCATGAGGCACTCACCGTATGTGGCAATAAAGGATTTATTGAAATTGATCTCGGTCTGTCTGATGTGGAAAAGCCTACGACCATTTCACGCTACAAGCGCTTTATCAAGGCCCCTTTATTGGGGCCTTGATAAAGCGCTTGTAGCATGCACAATCTATTCACCCATTGGACATAAAGAAAAAATATACTCACCTTATCACACCGCTACACTTCTCCTCTCCGGGTCCCATCAGGTTCCCTCAGCATACAATCCTGATGCTGCTTGGCGTTAGGACTTTGTATGAGCCACTGCATGTTGAGGGAGCCTGAGGGGAGAAGAAAAGGAGCAATGAGGGGACCATTAATTTTTTTTATTTTAATTTATTTATTTAACTGTGCAAAGGGGGGTAGTCTGATAGAGTGGCCCTCTATCTTGTTATGCCCCACAGAGGGAAATCTACTCCGGCTAGGACCTGGCGTAGATTTCCACTATAATTTCATTTGGCGTAAATTATAATACAGTTGTCAGGCCACGATGATTCCGCCCTCTTTTAGAAAGCCACGACCATGTCAACAAAAAAAGGCAAAAGTTTTTGGCCCCATTACGACTCTTCTACGCCAAAAAACTGGCATAGAAAGGTTGATAAACTCCCCCTCGTGTCTTTATGGACCTCGCTTTATTCACGGCACACAGTCATGCTGGAACAGAAAAGTGCCTTCCCCAACTATTCCCAAGAAATAAGCCGCCAAACCCTAAAAAATAGAAAGTAGTAGAGGTTGTTCTGATCCCTTGCAATACATGAACATAACATTAAATGGTGGAGATTTATTAATGATGCATCATACGAGCGAGCAGATTATTTTGAAAACTAAGTTATGCTTGGCCCAAATTCACCCACTTTTCCCGAGACATTTGTGTCGATAAAATCGGCATAAATACATTGATAAATCTGCCCGACTCTCATCAGAAACTGCACACAAGGACATTTTACTAAGAAGCATGGGATAGAAAGAGTTAGTTATTTGCTATTTTTCACCTGGGGAAGCGCCTTGAGCAGGTGAATGAATCACACAGTCCAGCTGCCAGTTCTTTAGCAATGTATTCCCGGTGAAAGGCTCTGTGGTTTAAACAACTACCTTGCCTCACGAAATATCATTTCGAGAAGGTGTTAGATAAAGGACAATAGAAAAGTAAAAATGTAAAACTGCAGGCTATGCGAATTAGTCACTAGGGGTTGTCTCTATGTCAGAGTGCAAGGTTTATCTTCCACCTGAAACTTAATGCTATATGTGCAATGTGCTAAATATATCTATCAAGTATAGTGCAACTATACGCCATTCAGCCATAACATTAAAACCACCTGCCTAATATTGTGTCGGTCACCCTCGTGCCGTCAAAACAGCTCTGACATGTCGAGAAGATCTCTGAAGTTGTCCTGTGGGTTCTGGCACCAAGACGTTACCAGCCGTTTCTTTAAAGAGGCTCTGTCACCAGATTTTGCAACCCCTATCTCGTATTGCAGCAGATCGGCGCTGCAATGTAGATAAGAGTAACGTTGTTTTTTTTTCAAAAACGAGCATTTTTGGCCAAGTTATGAGCATTTTTATATTTATGCAAATGAGGCTTTCTTAAGTACAACTGGGCGTGTATTATGTGCGTACATCTGGGCGTTTTTACTTCTTTTACTAGCTGGGCGTTGTGAATAGAAGTGTATGATGCTGACGAATCAGCATCATCCACTTCTCTTCGTTAACACCCAGCTTCTGGCAGTGCACAGACACACAGCGTGTTCTCGAGAGATCACGCTGTGACGTCACTTCCTGCCCCAGGTCCTGCATTGTGTCAGACAAGCGAGGACACATCGGCACCAGGTGACAGAGGCTACAGTTGATTCTGCAGCAGCATCGGCGTTTGCAGGTAAGTCGATGTAGCCTCTGTTGCCTGGTGCCGATGTGTCCTCGCTCGTCTGACACAATGCAGGACCTGGGGCAGGAAGTGACGTCACAGCGTGATCTCTCGAGAACACGCTGTGTGTCTGTGCACTGCCAGAAGCTGGGTGTTAATGAAGAGAAGTGGATGATGCTGATTCGTCAGCATCATACACTTCTATTCACAACGCCCAGCTAGTAAAACAAGTAAAAACGCCCAGATGTACGCACACAATACACGCCCACTTGGACATAACTTTAAACACGCTCAGTTGTACTTAAGAAAGCCTCATTTGCATAAATATAAAAATGCTCATAACTTGGCCAAAAATGCTCGTTTTTGAAAAAAAAACACGTTACTCTTATCTACATTGCAGCGCCGATCTGCTGCAATACGAGATAGGGGTTGCAAAATCTGGTGACAGAGCCTCTTTAAGTCCTGAAACACCTTGAACTCTTCGATATGTTCCTCAAACTATTCCTGAACTATTTTTGCAGGGTGGCAGGGGACATTATCCTGCTGAAAGAGGGCACTGCCATTGGGGAATACCGTTGCCATAAACGGGTGGGGGGTACTTGGTCTGCAGTAATAGTTAGGTTGGTGGTACGTGTCAAAGTAAGATCCACATGAATGCCAGGACCCAAGGTTTCCCAGAAGAACATTGCCCGGAGCATCTCACTGCCTGCTTGTCTTCTTGCCATAATGTATCCTGGTACCATCTCTTTCCCAGGTAAGCGACGCCCACGCACCCAGCCGTCCACATCATGACAAAAGAACTTGCCCTATCGGTCATGGTTACTCTGGGTCTTTTCGGCTTTACGCCTTTCAATTCATTGTTTACTTCCAGAGAGTTAAGGGTGCAGTCACACGCGGCAGATTTTGTTGCAGAAATTTATGTGACTGAAAATCAGTTCCATTCATCTGAATGAGGTTGTTTCTGCAGCAGGTGTATGGATTTTTGCAAGCTTCAGGGTATGTTCACATTGGCTATTTTCAGCCGTTTTCCGGGCTGTTAACACCTGAAAAAAACAGCTAAAAATACGGAGGCTGAACACCTCCAAACATCTGCCCATTGATTTCAATGGGAAAAACGGCATTCAATTCCGATAGGGCATTTTTTAACTGACTGTTTTTAAAAACGGCCGCATAAAAAAACGCCTCGTAAGAAGAAGTGCATTTTACTTCTTTAGCCGTTATTGGAGCCGTTTTTCATTGACTCAATAGCAAACCAGCTCCAAAAATGTCCGTAAAAAACTGAGCAAAAACCGCTAGTTGCTTAAAAAACGGCTGAAAATCAGGGGCTGTTTCCCTTGAAAACAGCTCCGTATTTACAGCCGTTTTTTGTTAAGCATGTGAACATAGCCTAACTCAGATGACTAGAACTAATTTTCAGTCTCAGAAATCTCTGCAACAAAACACCTTTGACATCGTTTTATATGTATATATAAAATTCTGCATCAGTGTGATTTTTACTCCTTGAGATACAGCTACTTTGTATTCTGTATACCTAGAAGTTGTATCGTTCGCTGAGACCTGAATCCATCAGATCCGCGGGACTGACGTGTTCAGTGACAGCGAGTCCTGCGTGTCTCTGATACACAGGATCCCCCTGTTATCGATCACATCAAAATTATGAACTCAAAAAAACAACCGTGTCAAAGGTGTGCATAGTCTTTAACCAGAATACCCCATTGAAGTCAATAGGGAAACCTTTGGCAATACCATATAAAAATCATAAAGAATTGGCATACAAACTATATTAAAAAAAATATGTAACTTCATAATACAATGATTACATTTTTATTGGCTGTAACTGGAAAACTCCTTTAATTCTTTGTTACCTCATTAAATTACCTGTGAATTTTTTATTCTACGCTATTCCATTACAAATATTGGGGGTCTGGCTGATGCCGAAAACAGAGGTCCCTTTGGTACTTCTCCTGAACTGTGGTGCTCCTGGCTACCCGCTATGAATGGGGCTTTGTTGTAGTTCCCTGGCTGAGAGGGTCACTGTGCAGGGAAAATCTATTAAAGGGAATGTGTTGCCAGCAAAACATGATTTTTTTTTTTTTAGTTAAACAATTAGTGTATAGGTGATTAAACATTGTTCTAATTTTTTTTTTTTTTCACGAGTCAGGAAATATTATCAATTGGATTCAATTGGATTCTAATTTATAATATTTCCCAGTGCTGGTCACTAGATGGAGCCATTCCCAAAATTGCAGCATTGCATGTGGTAAAGCAACCACATTGCTTTATGCTGCAAAATTGGGTAAAAAGCCCTCGCTCTAGTGAGCTCTCAGCATCCCCCCTCTTTTATCCTGGCTAGTGCCGGGAGAAACGAGGGGTTTGAACGGTCAAACCTCCTACACTGTGTGTCGCCATTTTTTGAGCTAACACACAGTGTAGAAGGTTTACATACAGTAGTAAACACACAGTAAAACACGAACATACATAGAAATCACTTACCTGCTCCAGTCGCCGCCGCTCCCTCCGGTCCATCCGCTCCGTCTGCTGCCGCTGCTCCATGTGCACAAGTGCGGAAGCCGCGACCGGAAGTAGTAATATTACTGTCCGGCCGCGACTTCCGGTCCACAGGAAAATGGCGCCGGACGGCGCGCATTTCAAATTGAACTGTGTGGGAGCGGCGCATGCGCCGTTCCCACACAGCGGCGTACATGTTAGTGGATGGAACGGGCCCCGTTCGCAGTCCCTACGGGACTGGAGCTGCCGTGTTCCATGTCTGTATGTGTCGTTAATCGACACATACAGAAATGTAAAAAAAAATGGCAGCCCCCATAGGGAAGAAAAAGTGTAAAAATAAGAAAAAGTAACACACAAACACACAAATTAATCCAAACGTTTTTAATAAAACACTAACATCTTTAACATATTAAAAAATTTTTTGTGGTAACACTGTTCCTTTAAGGAGCGCAGCCCACAATGGAGGCTGCAGAGTGACGTGTCTGATCAAATCCTCCTCCATCTGCGGAGAAGAGATGGGAGAGGTGGGCGGCTGGAATATACTGATGTCATAACGAGGTGATGTGGCTTATAAACACCAAAAATTGTCGCTGATTTGCATATAAAGATATATAAGTACGTTTATTAAAATAATGTTTACAATGCATTACTGAAGATTTACATAAAGCTTCACATGTATACTTCAATACATTAGAATCTAAAAAAAAACTTTAAATGTACATAAAAATGTTAAAAGTTTAAAAAAAAAGTCCCTTTCTCTTCTTTTTTTTTTTTTAGCAGAACTGGTATAGCCGTGTCTGTAAAAGTTCTAATTATTCTAATAGAAAATTATTTAACCTGCACGGGGGAAACTGTAAAAAATAAGTCAAATTACAAAACTGCTGTTTTTTGTCACCTTAGCTCTCCCCAAAAAAATGGTATAAAAAGTGATCAAAAAGTCTAATTTACACCAAAATGGTACCAACAAAAACCAAAGATCGCCCCGCAAAAAATAAGCCCTCATACTGCTCAATCAAAGAAAAAAATAAAAAGTTATGGCTCTCAGAAAATGGCAACAAATAAAACATTTATTAGTAGTCTTTTTCCTTTGTAAAATATTTTAAAATAGCAATTTGTTATCACTATAATCGTGTCGTCCAGTAGAATGAAGTTAACATGTCATTTTTACCACACAATGAATACCGTAAAAATGAAGCCCAAAAGCCAATGGCGGAATAACATTTTTTTGCCTATTTTACCCCACAAAGATTTTTTTTTCAGTTTCTCAGTACATTATATTATATATTACATGGTGCCATTAAAAACTTAGACTTGTCTCGCAAAAAACAAGCCCTCATACGACTATGTTGATGTAAAAATAAATAACTTCTGGCCTTGGGAATATGGGGAGGGAAAAGCGAAAATGAAAAACTGAACATTGTCTGCGTCTCCAGGGGGTTAAACTAATACAGACACAATGCCTCAATGGGAATTCACATTTGTCTGTATTTGCCGCAAGCTAATGATGTACTTCTTTCAAACATATATAAAAAAAATCCCCTTAGGAGCTGCTATTCTTCATACATCAACAATTTCTCTTCATTATTCATCATTTTTTACCAAACACAGTATGCCTTAAAGGAACATGTGACTACTAGGCCTTACGCACGAGTACATCTTCCACGTATTCCCCTTTTTTCTGTTATCTCAACTATTCAGAAGATTTGAGGTGATACCGTGACACACTTCCCTGCAGCTCTGATTCACAAGGAGTCAGGACAGGGGCGTAACTAGGAAAGACTGGGCCCCATAGCAAACTCTTGACTGCCCCCCCCAGGTGCCACACGTAGCCCCCCTTATAGATAGTGCCCCCAGTAGATTGTGCCATACAGCCCCCCTGTAGACCGTGCTACACAGCCCCGCCTGTAGACAGTGTCACAACCCACTTGCAAATAGCGCCCCCGACCTCTCCCTTGTAGATGGTGCCATACAGCCCCCTGTATATATCACCATGAAGCCCCATGTATATAGCACATACAGCTTCCCCTGTATATAGTGCCATACAGCCCCCTCCCTTGTATATAGTGTCACACAGTCCCCCCTTATTAGATAGTACCACACAGCCCTCTTAATCGATAGTGCGACATACAGACCCCTGTAGATTGCGCCCCACACAGCCCCCTGTAGATAGAGCAACAGCCCTCCCCTTCTAAATAGGGCTATATAGCCCCCCTAGTAGATAGTGCCACACAGCCCCCCTTAGTAGTGCCACACAGCCTCTTGTATATAATGCCACACCGGTCCCCCATGTGTATAGTGCCACACAGCCCCCCTTAGTAGTGCCACACAGCCTCTTCTATATAATCCCACACCCCTCCCCATGTGTATAGTGCCACACAGCCTCCCCTTGTATACAGTGCCACACAGCCCCCCAATGTAGTACAAGGCAATGGCACATCCGAGAAAGTTGTATCAGCCAGGGGGATGTCAATCAAACATGGAAAGGTGGGTTTGGAGGCAGGACTATGTGACTCTTCAGGATAGCGGCACCGCCCCATGACCCTTTAATGAATAACTAGCATATAGTGTGCGCCGTTTTAAAAGTTTATTTTATCGATTTTGCTGCATCTGAAAAAAACACACAGTGGAAAGTTTAGAAATATTGTCAGGTCATGTATTACCGCATGGTGGCGGTTCAAGGGGTTAAAACTACTAGACAGGTTCCCTTTAAATATACAATGAATTAAAAACAATTCCATCTGCCCTGAAATTTTGTTACTATAAATATATTCTATATAATTACAGCTCCGGAACCAAGCTCAATTATATACACAGTACCACAAGCAAGCTACGTACATAAATACAGCACTAGAACCAAGCTCTGACGTATATACAGCATGAGAGCCAAGCTCCATACATTTATACAGCAACAGAACAAACCTCAGTACATAAATACAGCACTAGAACTAAGCTCAGTACACATATACAATACCAGAACCAAGATCAGTACATAAAAACAGCACCAGAACAAAGCTGTGTACATAAATACAGCCTCAGAACCAAGCTCAGTACATAACTACAGCACCAGAACCAAGCTCAGTACATATATACAGCCCCAGAACCTAGCTCATACATGTATATAGCACCAGAATAAAGCTCAGTACTTAAATACAGCACCAGAACAAAGATCAGTACATATATACAGCACCAGAACAAAGTTTACTACATATATACAGCCCAAGAACCAAGTTCAGTACATAAATACAACACCAGAACAAAGCTCAGTACATATATACAACACCAGAACAAATACAGCTCAATTTAGTGCAGCCCCTGCCGTATAGGTTTGCACGGCGTAAAAAACTACAGCTCCCTGCATGGCCCGAACAATGTTAAGGATATGTTAAGGATATGCTGGGAGATGCTATTTCACAAAAAAAAAATCATACCACCCATCATCTCGCTGCAGATCATACAGTAACTACATTACTGATTAGAGGCAGAATAAACATTTACATTAAGTGAATCACCGGTGACGTCTCAGATTCTAGTTATTTTCTTGGTCCAGACCTTTATAATGGATTTCTCCCGGCCACAGCCCATTTCGGCAGTTTTCCGCTCAGATGTCTTCAGCTTCTCACTTTTAAAACATTTCTGCACCTATAAACGAAGTTAAAATTCTTAATACCGCTAAATATAATAGCGCCATACACTGCACCTCTAACTATAATAGCACCATACAATGTGCCCTTAATTATAATAGCACCATACACTGTATCCCACACACACACTGTGCCCCCTGTAGATAGTGCCCCCATTGCTCCCTGTAGATAGTGCCCCATAGCTCCCTGTAGATAGTGCCCTCATAGAGCCTCTGTAGATAGTGCCCTACATAGAAGCCCCTGTAAATAGTGCTCCACATACAGCCCTCTTTAGATAGTGCCCACATATACACTCCAGAGCTGCAAGGCAATAGTGCTAACCACTTAGCCACCATGCTGCCCTACATATAGATTCCCCTATAGATAGTGCTCTACATATAGCCAACCTCTGTAGATAGTGCCTCACATATAGCCCACCCCTGTAGATAGTGCCCCACAGGTAACCCATCCCTGTATATGGTGTCCCACATATAGCCCACCCCTGTAGATAGTGCCCTACAAATAGATCCCCCTATAGATAGTGCTCCACATATAGTCCACCTCTGTAGATAATGCCTCACATATAGATCCCCTTGTATATAGTGTCCCACATATAGCCCACCCCTGTAGACAGTGCCCTACATATAGCCCCCCTGTAGATAGGGCCCCACAGGTAACCCACCCCTGTATATAGTGTCCCACATATAGCCCACCCCTGTAGATAGTGCCCTACATATATTTCCCCCTGTATATAGTGCTCCACATCCCCACATGTAGACCCCCCCCCCCCCTCCGGTAGATAGGGACGCCACTTTAGATAATGCCACTCAGTTTTAGTAGAAAAAAACAAAACTTTACATACACACCCTGATCCCGTTCCTGAGCTGTCCGTGGCAATGCAGATCTGCTCTCTTTCGCTGCTTCTATCTTCTCTGATCTTAATGAGTGCTGTGTATATGAATAGCGGCAGCCCGCTGCCTCTATTGGTCCCAGAGATCATGTGACTGGTCACATGATCGCTGGGTGACGTTAGTGGCAGGCTGCTGCTGGGTCTTACTAGACCCAGCACAGCCCTATTAGTGACAATAGTCACTATAAGAGGGCTGATTTCCACTATAAGAGGGCTGATTTCCCTGTGCAGCCCCAGTTCAGTAAAAAAAACATGGTGTAAAAGAAGAAAAAAAATAAAGTCCCACAAAGGTCTTTTCTGAACTTTGAGGGACAGACCATAATAATAAAAAAATTAAGTAAAATACTTTTAGAAGAAATACACATAAAATACCCACCCCAAAAAAAAAGTCCCCCTCGCCAATCATTGTCGTAACGCTAGCCCTGAGCCAATTACCCTAATATAGACATGTAATATATCAAAATTTATGGTAGACAATGACGATCACAAATAAAAGTTCTATTTTATGGTAAAACTATATTATTAGCAGAAAAAAATAGATGATTAGTAAAAAAGCTTATTGCAGAAGTCACATGGGACAAAACTACGTCATCAAACCTGTCAGCAGGGACGAGTTGCTACAGAAGACCAGGGGAGGTGGTGAGTATGTTTTTTTTTTTATATTTTTTTGAAATCGCAAGTGCCCTGATTGCCTTCTTTGACTCTCTGAGTATGACAGGGCTATCGGGGGACATGAAATTAGTGGCAAAATTATTCAGACCGAAACTAATTTAAGGAACTTTGCTCATCGCTCATATTTAAAAATTTACTTTTTGAGATAAGGTTTCTATGTATCCTGTATACATAGACTATGTATCTTGCTGTCAAAGCGCAATCCGTCAGGTCAGCAGAACGCACGATCCAGCTGTTATCAATCATCGCTAAGTTCATGAATGTTATGAGCTGGATTCTGCGTGTCAGAGATATGCAGGACCAGCTTTCAGCCGAGCCATCAGCAATGTTCCCTCTAAGGGTATGTTCACACGGCGGGGGTCCGTAACGGCTGAAATTACGGGGATGTTTCAGCCTGAAAACATCCCCGTAATTTCAGCCGTACCGGCATGTGCAGGCGCTTGAACGCCGCGTCAATTACGGACGTAATTAGCGCTGCTATTCATTGGAGTCAATGAATAGCGGCTCCAATTACGGCCAAAGAAGTGACAGGTCACTTCTTTGACGCGGGCGTCTATTTACGCGCCGTCATTTGACAGCGGCGCGTAAATATACGCCTCGTGTGAACAGACAAACGTCTGCCCATTGCTTTCAATGGGCAGATGTTTGTCAGCGCTATTGAGGCGGTATTTTCAGACGTAATTCGGGGCAAAAACGCCCGAATTACGTCCGTAAATAGGCCGTGTGAACATACCCTAAGTCTTGGCAGCTCCTGAGCGGGGCAGTTAGGGAGCAGGGCGAGTCTCCATCAATGGTGGGCGATCTGACGACCAAAAGTAATACCCCCAGTAAACGCTAATATAGCGACTAAAGAGAATAGGAAAACTTATTTTAAATTAGTTTTAATTACTTTTTTACATACTATAATATTACAAGTACAGCAGTAAAATAGACGACAGTTATAAACACCAATTATAGGCATCAATGAAAGAATCCCTCATTACACCACTGCCCCTATAGATAGCCCCACACAGCCCCCAGTAGATAGCGCAACACACAGCCCACCTGTAGATAGCATCACAGCCCCCTTTAGATAGCGCCACACAGCCCCCTGAAGATAGCGCCATGCAACCCCCTGTAGATAGCACCACCCCCCTGTAGATAGCATCACACATAGCCCCCCTGTAGATAGCATCACACACAGCCCCCTGTAGATAGCATCACACACATCCCCCTATAGAAAGCGCCACACAGCCCCCCTGTAGATAGTGTCACACACAGCCCCCTGTAGAGAGTGCCATACACAGCCCCCTGTAGATAGCATCACACCCCCCTTTAGATAGCGCCACACAGCCCCCTGTAGATAACGCCACACACACCCCTGTAGATAGCGCCACACACAGCGCCCTATAGATAGCCCCACACAGCTCCCTGTAGATAGCGCCACACACGCCCACCTGTAGATATCATCTCACACACCCCCCTGTAGATAGCATCACACACAGATCCCACTGTAGATAGCATCACACACACATCCCCCTGTAGATAGTGCCACACACAGCGCCCTGTAGATAGCGCCACACAGCCCCCCTGTAGATATTACCACACACAGCCCCCTGTAGATTTTGCCACACAGCCCCCCTGTAGATAGTGCCACAAACAACCCCCCTTGTATATAGTGCCACGCAGCACCCCCTTGTATATATTGACACACAGCCCCCTTGTATATAGTGCCACACAGTCCCCCTTGTATATAGTGCCACACAGCCCCCCCTTGTATAAGGTGACACAGCCCCCCTTGTATATAGTGACACACAGCCCCCCCTTGTATATAGTGACACAGCCCCCTTGTATATAGTGCCACACAGCCCCCCTTGTATATACTGCCGCACAGCCCCCCTTGTATATAGTACCATACAGCCCCCCCTTGTATATAGTGCCACACAGCCACCCCTTGTATATTCTGCTACACAGCCCCCCCTGTATATAGTGCCACACAGTCCCTTGTATATAGTGCCACGCAGCCCCCCTTGTATATAGTACCACACATCCACCCCTTGTATATAATGCCACACAGCCCCCAGTAGATATTACCACACACAGCCCCCTGTAGATATTACCACACACAGCCCCCTTTAGATATTGCCACACAGCCCCCCTGTAGATAGTGCCACACACAGCCCCCCTTGTATATAGTGCCACACAGCTCCCCTTGTATAGAGTGCCACACAGCCCTCCTTGTATATACTGCTACAAAGCCCCCCCTTGTGTATATACTGCCACACAGCACCCCCTTGTATATACTGCCACACAGCTCCCATCTCTTGTATATATAGTGCCACACAGCTCCTCCCGGTGTATACAGTGCCACACAGCCCCCTCTCATGTATATAGTGCCACACAGCTCCCCCATGTATATGCAATCCCCATGTATATAGTGCTACACAGCAATCACCCCCCCCTTGTATATAGTTCTTCACAGCCCCTCCAAAAAAAAATAACACTGTACTTACCTTGCCCCGTTCCTGCGACGAACGGAGACCTCTGCACTGCCTTGCGGGTGGGTCGCATGCGCAGACTAGCGTGATACAGTGACATCATCATGCTGGCGCGTGCAGGGAGTCTTCCCAGCATCTTATAGGCTGCAGTCTATAGTGAATGTGGCTGTTGCTAGAACTGTGGCCCCCTCTGGTGCTAGCGATGCCATTGCATCCCCTCGCCGCCCGTGACAGTGCGCAGGCTTTAAAAATGAGTGAGTAGGGGGACCGTGGAAGGTGTGCGGCCGCGCAGCCGCGCTCTTTATAGGGAACATTGCCCGTCAGTCCTGTTGACCTGACGGATTCAGCTTTAATGTCAAAATACAGCTTCTATGTGTTTAGGATGCATAAAAGCTGTATCTCAAAAGGTAATTTTTTTTTCTAAAAACCTAATTAAAAGTTGCTTACAATCAAAAAAATCTTTTAGTTTGCCAGAAAGCTTAAAATAATTATTTATTGTATGAAATGATCACTCTTTCCATACATTTTGGAGTTAGTTGTGTGGAAATCTGAGTTACGTAACTTTTTCTTCTCATTTGTCATTTAGTGAGCAGTAGCGATATATTCGGTTACTGAAATGATAAAACATTTGGCTTCTTTGCTGCATTCTTAATTGTTGATCTGCGACCCTGCAAGGAATGCTTTAAGCCTCAGTCACTTTCCAAGAGCAGTGTCATATCTAGCAGTGTCAGGGACATCAGTGTCTATACTAGCTACCTACAATAAATGAACACCGAAAAAGGCCATACTTGCAAATGGACACAGCCAGGCCAGAAATGCTGATGAAAGGGCGAGCAGGTGCTTTAAATAATAATAGCCACTCCCACTAGTCTTGAGGGGAGTGGTGTGTGGTGCATGGGATGTGTAGTAAGAAATAATAAATGAATAGTGTGTGTGCAAGTGTAATACTATAAGTGAAATATAGGGGGCAGTAATAAATGAAGTGCCTCAATAGAAATAAATGGATAATGGGGTGCAAGTGAGTGAAACATGGAGGGATAGTGTGTACGTCATGAGGCACAACGTGTATAGCCAGGTAGAAGCCTATTTGTGACGCCTTGATAATCCATAGAGCGGGCTACCCTGCTTGCTATGCCAAACAACAACACACCATGCTCTCCCAGCATCAAAGACCCGGCTGTGTCCAAGAGAAGCGAATATACATAATAATGAAAAATACCTGGGGTATTGGTAATCATTTTGGCCAAAAGGACGCAAGCTCGCAATCCACGACAAGGATCCCCAGACTTGCGAGTCCCTAAATCCTAAACTGGAACAGAACGTTCCTGATGCACAAACAGAACCGATAAAAACACAGGGACATATACAGAAACACCGAAAAAGGCCATACTTGCAAATGGACACAGCCAGGCCAGAAATGCTGATGAAAGGGCGAGCAGGTGCTTTAAATAATAATAGCCACTCCCACTAGTCTTGAGGGGAGTGGTGTGTGGTGCATGGGATGTGTAGTAAGAAATAATAAATGAATAGTGTGTGTGCAAGTGTAATACTATAAGTGAAATATAGGGGGCAGTAATAAATGAAGTGCCTCAATAGAAATAAATGGATATGCATCAGGAACGTTCTGTTCCAGTTTAGGATTTAGGGACTCGCAAGTCTGGGGATCCTTGTCGTGGATTGCGAGCTTGCGTCCTTTTGGCCAAAATGATTACCAATACCCCAGGTATTTTTCATTATTATGTATATTCGCTTCTCTTGGACACAGCCGGGTCTTTGATGCTGGGAGAGCATGGTGTGTTGTTGTTTGGCATAGCAAGCAGGGTAGCCCGCTCTATGGATTATCAAGGCGTCACAAATAGGCTTCTACCTGGCTATACACGTTGTGCCTCATGACGTACACACTATCCCTCCATGTTTCACTCACTTGCACCCCATTATCCATTTATTTCTATTGAGGCACTTCATTTATTACTGCCCCCTATATTTCACTTATAGTATTACACTTGCACACACACTATTCATTTATTATTTCTTACTACACATCCCATGCACCACACACCACTCCCCTCAAGACTAGTGGGAGTGGCTATTATTATTTAAAGCACCTGCTCGCCCTTTCATCAGCATTTCTGGCCTGGCTGTGTCCATTTGCAAGTATGGCCTTTTTCGGTGTTTCTGTATATGTCCCTGTGTTTTTATCGGTTCTGTTTCTACAATAAATGAAGAGGAGTTTCTTGTAATATGTCTATGACAATGTGAACACGTAAAAGCTATGTTCACCTTTGCAAACATTTTCTATTGCTCCAATGCATCTAAAAAGAAAAACAATGAAACAACTTTATACCGTTTTGTATCTACAGCTCTTACACAAACTGATGTGTCTCCGTTGGTTACAGACTACAAACAACACCTGTGTAGACTGATCCTTTAGTCATGCTCCTTTTTATCTGTCTCCTACTTATTGCTAATATACAATTTCTTAACTGCTTTTTAATGGCTAAAACTGCTCTAATGCTAAAAAAAAAATTGTGTAAAAACATTGTCAACTCAATAAAACAAACCCAAAATTTCTTCCTGTAAAAGTAACAAACTTACAGAACATGTTGATACCATGAAAGATACTAAAGACTTTTGGGCAACATGGGACAAAGAGGACACACAGTTGCTAAAATATTTTAATTTTCCATGTGTTGACATGAACTGACGGCTGGGGATATGGTTTATAATACAGGTAATGACATCATGACGAATGGCTGCATGATGTAATGGTCTACAAGAGATTACAGACGATTTATGTGAATGAGGCATCGGGTCTTCATGGTTTCAGAGAACTGAGTTCAGTCCTTGCAAAATCGCTATTTTTATCTAAAAAGGTTCAAGGACGTGGCCTGAAAATGATAGACTGGGGAATTTTACAATTAAAAAGGAAGGTTTAAAATAGATCATGTTTAATAGGACAGATGATATTTAAAGGGAATGAATAATGTATTGAATTTTAATAATTAGATTTAAGTATATAGATATTTATTTTTTATTTGTAAAACCTTCTCTGGGGTGGCCATATTGGAGACATAAACTTCCTTCCTGTATTTCCTGTACAGACATGTGTGTGCTTTATGGCAGCTGCAATGAATGGCAGATAATTGACAGAAAAATGGCATAGATTATTACAGTCTCCAGTGATGGACTATAGCCCCCTACCCCAGAGACCGGGGAGTGACAGGGGAGCTTTATCTGCATGTATAGTGTTGTAGTGCTGGAGGTCTAGATAAGGTAGGACAGCAATAGAGCTGTCATCAACTATAACGATAATGAGATGATTCTCCTCATCCTATGTCTTTATAAACAGCATAACCAGCAAGTGAGCTACAGAGAAAAGGAAATGTCAGCTTATTGGGACTACTGTAGTGGCCAGAGTAAAGGTCCTTTTACGTGGCCCCACGAGGGCCGTGTAAATGAGCGCCGATCAACGAGACAGCTCGTTGATCGGCGCTCGTTTGCTCCTTTCACAAGGAGCTATTTATGGGGACGAGATCTCGTTACTACGATCCCCCGTCCCCATACATTATTATCATGTCGGCAGCACGTCTCCCTGTTTACACATGGAGATGTGCTGCCGGCAACGATAATAGTCTCAGTATTTAAAGTGATGCAATCAGCCGATGAACGAGCGTTTACTCGTTCATCGGCTGATCATTGCCCTGATTACACAGGGCAATTATCGTGAACGAGCGTTCTGTGAACTCTTGTTTGCCCAATAATTGGCCGTGTAAAAGGGCCTTAAAGAGGCTCTGTCACCAGATTTTGCAACCCCTATCTGCTATTGCAGCAGATAGGCGCTGCAATGTAGATTACAGTAACGTTTTTATTTTTAAAATACGAGCATTTTTGGCCAAGTTATGACCATTTTTGTATTTATGCAAATGAGGCTTGCAAAAGTCCAAGTGGGCGTGTTTAAAGTAAAAGTCCAACTGGGCGCGTATTATGTGCGTACATCGGGGCGTGTTTACTACTTTTACTAGCTGGGCGTTCTGACGAGAAGTATCATCCACTTCTCTTCAGAACGTCCAGCTTCTGGCAGTGCACAGACACAGCGTGTTCTCGAGAGATCACGCTGTGACGTCACTCACTTCCTGCCCCAGGTCCTGCATCGTGTCGGACGAGCGAGGACACATCGGCACCAGAGGCTACAGTTGATCTGCAGCAGCATCGGCGTTTGCAGGTAAGTCGATGTAGCTACTTACCTGCAAACGCTGATGCTGCTGCAGAATCAACTGTAGCCTCTGGTGCCGATGTGGCCGACACGATGCAGGACCTGGGGCAGGAAGTGAGTGACGTCACAGCGTGATCTCTCGAGAACACGGCTGTGTCTGCACTGCCAGAAGCTGGGCGTTGTGAGGAGAAGTGGATGATACTTCTCTTCAGAGCGCCCAGCTAGTAAAAGTAGTAAACACGCCCCGATGTACGCACATAATACACGCCCAGTTGGACTTTTACTTTAAACACGCCCACTTGGACTTTTGCAAGCCTCATTTGCATAAATACGAAAATGGTCATAACTTGGCCAAAAATGCTCAATTTTTAAAAATAAAAACGTTACTGTAATCTACATTGCAGCGCCGATCTGCTGCAATAGCAGATAGGGGTTGCAAAATCTGGTGACAGAGCCTCTTTAACTGGAATATTTCAAGATTATTATTTTTTATATGGATAGTCGAATAAAATGTTAGAAAAAACTAAAAAAATGGAAACAAATATATACACTGATGATACATTCCCTTTAAAAAAAAAAAAAAGCCAACAAAAAATGCCTTAAAAATGCACCATAACAAAGTCACCACAACTTTAATTTGATGAGAGTTTAATTTTCAACTCAGATGAGCATTCAGCAGAAGACAGGAGGGGCTGGAGACCGAGACAACAGGGAGCCCGTCTGATGGAATAAGCTCTGAATGGCAACAAGCAGCTAGCAATGCAAGCTGCAAAAGAAACGGTGCAAAATGGTTAATGAAAACTAATCACGAAAATGTTTTAACATACAATACATGCAAGACAATAAAAATAAATTAAAGATGCCCATAGGTCAAAAAGAAGAAAGTTAAATACATTTTGTTCAACCCCTGAATACCTAAAGGTATAATACCTTAGTGACCAAGCAATTTTTTTAATTTTTCCATTGTGGCATTCAAAGAGCTATACGTTTTTTATTTTTCCATCGACATATCTGTATAAGGTCTTGTTTTTTGTGAGACAAGTTGTATTTTTTAATAGCGCCGTTTTTGGCTACATATAATTTATTGATTACATTTTATTAACTTTTCTGATAGGGTAATGGAAAAAAACAAAAATTTTGCCATTCCTTTTTGCCTCTTAAATTTAATTTTATTCAGTGGGTTGTTACGATTGCGACGATTCCAAATTTATATAGGTTTTTTTTAGGTTTTACTACTTTTACACAGTAAAAACACTTTTTTTCATAATTATTTGTTTTTGTGTCTCCATATTTTAAGAGCCATACCTTTTTTATTTTTCAGCTGACACAGCTGTCTGAAGTTTTTTTTTGTGGGACGATGTGTAGTTTTTATTGGTACCATTTTGGAGTACATGTGAGTTTTTGTCACATTTTTGTGAAGGCCGGATAGACAGAAAACAGCAATTCTGTCATTGTTGTTTTATTTTATTTTTTACGGCGTTCACCGTGCGGGTTAAATAATGTAATAATTTTATAGTTGGGGTCAATACGGACGCGGTGATACCAAATATGTGTAACTTTTTTACTTTCTTTTTTATAATTAAGCATTTTGTAAAGGGAAGAAGTGGACTTTTTATTTTTTCCTATTTGGGATTTTTATTTATTTGTTATAAACTTTATTAAACTTTTTTTTTTAGTCCCACTAGTGGACTTTACTGTGCAATCATTTGATCTTATTTGATCTTGCCTCTGGTATAGCCTAACGAGCATTCACTAAAAGCAGACCTGGGGGCGTTTGTCAGGCCCCCGGCTGCCATATTAACCATTAGCACCTGGTAATCGCATCGCGGGAGTGCTGGTGGGGTGAGAGAGGGAGCCCCCTCCCTCTAAAACCACTCAGATGCGGCGGTAGGTATTGATCGCCGCATCTGAGGGGTTAAACGGGCTCACATGACCGGAAACCACTGCGATTAGTCTCCAATTGTTGCCCTGAAGCCCGAGGCTCTTAGCAACAGCCTGGGATTCAGAAGCAGAGAGCCCGAATCAGCGGAAACGTATTCTGAAGTGCCGCCGTATAAACACTATATGTCTGTCGTTAAGGGGTTAAAAAAAATTGGCCAAAGTAAAAAAATGAAACACTTTCTTTCCTTAAGAGTGTCTTTATTGTGCAAATGTATGAAAGACCAAAAACAATATATTTGGTTTTGCCAAAATTGTAACAACCTGTAGAATAGCAGAATTGCAGTTTTTTTAAATTCTACTCCCTTCCAAAAAGAATGAAAATAATGAAAAGTTAATCAATAAGTTGTATATACTCCAAAATGGTGCCATGGAAAAACACAAGGCATCCCGCAAAAAGTTCTCATCCAGGTCAACGGAAAAATAAAAATGTTATAGATCTCGGAATGCGGTTAGGCAAAAACTGTGCCTGAAGGCCCAAAATAGGCCGAATCCTAGCTTTATTTTATCACTTTCTGTTATGGTAATACCACTTCAAGGGGTTAAAAAACATTCTCCCTCCCCCACTCTATAAACGATGACATTTGTCGAAACGTGATAGGTCCTCTTACATAACAGTAAATGCCAATGTTTTATTTTTATGTTCCATAGATTCCCCTCAAAGTGGAGTAAGATTCTCTATTCTCTGTATACAGGACGGTACTATTTATTACTTAAGCATTATCAATTTTACCGGTTCTGATGAAATCTAAAAATCTACGGGAATCCATTATTTCTCTATTGTGAAATTTTGAATTGAGAAAAATAAAAAATTACATTTAACAAATATTTTGAATGAATGTATTTGGAAACAGGCACTGTATCATCATACGTCTGAGACACTTCATAAAGAGTAAGACTATACCCCATAGAGGGGCATCCAGACAGCTCATAAATAGAAGAGAACATATATAGCAATATTAGAAAATAGATTTCTCTATGTGGAAGCCGATTTTTCGGAGACCAAAAATAACCGAGAGCTTCACACATAATTAAAATGGAACACGACGTCCAATCTACTGTTTGACTCATGCAGAGATAAACTGACTTTTCCTACATACACATATGGAAAGCTGATGTTTTTTCCACACAAATGTTTTATAATCCTAACATCTGGATTTGGACAGCAGATGTCTCTGTGTAGACTGTAATCTGCAAATAATAATGAAGTAGACTGTGCTTTTCTGTAACAATCTATTCGAGATGTGGATTTTTTTTTACAATTTTTTCGACTGACATCAAATGGTGGTAAAATGACTTCAATTATGACTTCACATAAATAACGAAAGCCATCACATCAAGCAATGTTTATAAATGTGCTCATTCTATAAAATAATCCCAGCTATCCATCAAAACCTTATTATTTATACAAAACCCAATGAGTTCTGGTGGTGGATACGGGACAAAGTCAAGAGGAGAATCGGAACATATCTCCTAAGAGACCCTCATTTGAAGGGATAGTCGTTACTTGCCAACTCTTAGAAATTCTCTTCATGGAGATTGATCACAGTGGTGCGTAGTGATTAGAACATAAGCCATGCCCATTTTTGCAGGGCACATCCCTTTACAAGACCCCTCACCCTAATGTTCTTGAATCATAAGCAGCACTCATACCCCAAATTTAATCACCTAAGATTCAGACCCCTCAGTTTCAGACCACTTAGTTTCAGACCCAAAGGCCATACCAATGGTGCTGCTACTGCTGCCGCACCTCAGGGGATTCTCGTGCCACCCACAGTGCATGCGTCCTGACGCCGGGGCTGAGTCCAATGACACAGCATCCGGCACCAGGACTGGAAGCGCAAAATGGTGCTGGCATCGGAAAATGGCGGGGGGATGCGGGAGAATTTTGAACTGGTCCAGGAGTGCAGGAGGCCTCCCATTTTTCCGGGAGCCTCCCAGATGGATGTTTCAGAAGAGTTGACAAGTATGACATGGATCATACCAACAGGACATGCTTAATTAGTGCATTTCAGCATCTTTGGACCGCTTTGAGGCACTTAATAAGAACATTGTGTAATACAACTGCTGATTGCTGAAGGTTTCAGCAGCCAAACCCATGGGTGGGAGGGGTGGGCTGCCTTTTACGTTGTCCAAGAACAGGAGACATAACATGAAATAATTTGTAAACACAAAGATGGTTTTCTGCATGTAAACGCTACTTTGTATTTCACAGCAGAAGCGAACCAGTAGCCTCCAAGTAGCCTCCACAGCCTATTCAGCTCTGGCCACATGGGGTATCCTGCTTCTCTTGCCCCCTCTCACACCCACAGTGGTTTCTCACAGTGTCTACCTCCAATGGAAGGTTGCAATGTATACCACTGTATAAGCATATAGTAAGATACGTCGCCCAAACACCGAAGGCAGAGTATACTGAAGCTCTGTGCCTGGGGAAACTCTTGACATCACTTCCCCAGGGCCGGAATTCTCTGGCAGTGCGCTAACTGATGCTCTTCCCGGGACTCCGGCCCTATGGAAGCATTTACATTTAACAAATACCTGTGACAGATGCCATACAGTGGCATTTGTCACCCATAGCCTTATTTGTCAAAAGAAAACGTATCCCGCACAGTATTTTGCGGTATCTCTCAGGATGGAATAGCGTAATCTACTATGCTATTCCTTCCATTAATAAAGATGTTCTGACATATACCAGCCGGATTGAGGCCAAAAGGACTAATGGAGCCCTATGAACAGGTTTATCGTGTACGTCGGGAGCTTTGCCGACGTACACGATACACATAGGAACAAAACTTTCGTGCACTAGGCCTTACATAGACACTGCATCACCCTAGTCAACCATTCACAGCCAACCAAGCATGAAGTCACAGCAAAATCTACATCGTGCCAATCAGACGCATTAAAAAATATGTTTCTGGGAGAGGTGTGGCTAAGCACGCTCGCGGCTCGACGCATCTGAGTTGAGTTCCTCTGCCAAAAAGCAGGAATCTACTTCTCTATAAAACATAAATGCACTAAGAAGCTGCTCAAGTGTCCCCGATGCTGCAGGTCCACTCAGTGCCAAATTCATACTTCTTCAACCCGCTGATTGAGTGTCCATTGAGATCCAGGTGGTGCCATCATCGCTGCAGCAATTTTCCGCTTGCACCACACGTAGGTGTTCTATGTCTGCAGGGGAAATGGTGTCTCAAATTACAGATCCCTTACCTTTCCCCGTCTAGTGACTTTCGCCCCTGTATCCTTAAGCCTGCACAATGGCCCGCAGCTGCAGATACACTTTTCAACCCCTGTGATGCCTCTGGGTGTGGGGCGGCGGATACACGCTTGCCCCACCAATGACGGGGCAAAGGCAACCAATATTACATGACACCATTGAGGTGTTTAAGACACCTCCACCTGCCTCTCAACACAAAAGTGCCTCTTTTATTCCATTCTTCCCACCTGGGGCTGCCATCCTGCAATGGCCACAGGACCTGAGGCTCTTACCCCTTATGCCCAGGAGCAACAGTGCCTAGCTTCTAGATGCCTGGTGATACCTGTTGCCCCACTGTCCCACCCATGGAAACCTCTTCTTTGAGGACTATCCTCTGGACTCTGGCGGCAATATGCACCCTGAAGACCACACCTCTGCCAGTAGAATACATTTTCTGCAGTGCTGTTCTGTCATTACTTACTGTCCCCAGTGGGGCTCACAATCTAAATTCCCTATCTATATGTTTTTGTAGTGTGTGAGGAAACCGGAGTAACGAGAGGAAACCAGAGTACCTGGAGGAATTCTATGGAAAACATATAAACAACATGCAGATGGTCCTTTGTCAGATTCAAATCCAGGACCCCAGAGATTCAAGGCAACAGTGATAACCACGCCTTCCATTGATCCTCTTCCTATCGGTGACAATTCTTACTAACACACAATTAGAAGGCAAGCAATAAGTAACTGAGAGATGAAAGACTATATGACTGCAGGATCAGACTGCACAGGGTTTGCATGTTGTCTGTTACCATGGAAACATATAGGCCTATATAAGAAATATAGACACAAAACAACAGAAAATTTGAATCAAGAAGATTTGCATAGATGTTTTTCTTTAGATGCATTGGGTCAATAAAAAAAAATAGCATTATCTCATTAGCATATATCTTCACACGAAAGATTTGTATTGTTGGATGGCGCAAGTTTAATTTAAGCATCTAAACTGGTACATAATTTGTATCATCCTTTGCATTTATGGGTTTCAAAGTAAAAAAAAAAATTGAGTATACCTTTAATTCAGCAATAAATAATATAAACCTGATAATCTGGCTCTTCTTTCCAGAATAGCAATACGATTTTTATTTCACAATACCACAAGCACAAGACTAAGATAAGACTAAGATAAGACTAAGATAAGAATTGATTTTGTGTTAGCATTTTATTTGGGGCTTTATTTCTGAAGTTTATACAAGTGAATGAGTTTTATATACATTATTTCTCTTTGACTGTCTGATAATCCAGAATATCTGGTATACAGACACATACACACAAGGACATATGTATACAGAAACATATACACACAGAGACATATAGACATACATAGGCACTTACCATCTCTCCTTGCTGACAGTCTTACAGGTTTCTTGCAGGGGCGGGCTATGGGCAGAGCTCCCTCCTCTTCTCTTGTGTCCTCTTTTTCCTCCATGTGTGTAACGAGGAGCAGAGCATATATACAGTAGATCATACGACCTGGTCAGTGGCGCCCCTACATGCTGGTAGGCTGCAGCGCCCTGTGCACTCGCACAGGTCGCACACCCCTAAGGCTGTCCCTGCTTAGAACTATCAGATCCTATTGATGTCATTAAATGTGACCTAAGAAGTTCATTAGCTTGCTACTTTTAAGGGGACAATAAGCTGCCCTTACCTACTGGGCGCTTGTGCAGCTCCACAGATCACACACACGGTACGTCTGTCCCTCTATTATACATATTATTATAATTTTATACACGTCATTAATCATTACTTACCTGAAATGACAACTATACCTGTATATCTACTATCAGAAATTAGCGAATCTTGGTCCACCAGAGTGGGGGCCGCTCTTACAGAAGGGCTCTCCATTGTGGCTATAATGGTGGACCACCCTCTATGATGTCCATATAGACAGATTTACTAAAATATATGTGGCCGATTTCTAGCTGTAAGATCTGCCTACTTGTGAACATTTGATGTACTTTATGGTAGGGGTCTGCAAGCAATGGCTCTCTAGCTGTTGTCAAACTACAACCTCCAGCATGCTCCGACAGCCAGCTGACAGGGCATGCTGAGAGTTGTAGTTTTGCAACAGCTGGAGAACCACAGGTTGCAGACAACTGTAGGCTCCCTCTGAAATCCTCTCTAACGTATGTGGACATTTCGTTAAGATAAAGTAGTTTGAGATTATGACTGGGCACAGGAACATATGTGTGAAGATTCTTTATACATCTCTAAGGAATCTGCCTCTAGTACAATACCTAATCAATAGCAGAGATAATATTATGTATATGTTGGGGGGGCCTTGGTGGTAAGCAAGTATCCTTATGGAATGGGAGTCCTATGTTTGACTATCCAGAGAAAAATCTAATCTCCATATTCCTTTGGGTATCTAGCTAGGTAGACTGTAAGGGGTGAAAGGGCCCCTTTTGGGTGCTGTGTCCAGGGACATGAAACACCTTTGACATGTTATCAAACCATTAGAAAAGAAGACTTTAAATTGTGTGGGCATTGACCTTTTGTCCCGGTGCCCAAAGTAACATGAAGAGGAATCTAGTGTCCCAATGCTGTTCTTATTTAGAGTTATACATTATTTTATTTTCAGGGGGCACTGTGACGGCAACGTACTGATGCCGTAGGGCACTCACGTTCCCCTGGAGTAGGAGGGGCTTAAGTTATAAGAGGGAGGGGTTTTGGCACGTAGATGGGAGAAAGAGGAAAGAACGGGAACCAAGTGGTGCAGAGCTGATGGAGGGCGTACAGAACAACGCTTATGACAGGCGGAAGGTCGGTGGCAGAGGTTTGCAAAACAGGGCAGGAAAACTGTAGTTTGGATGCCAAAATGGGATGGAAGCTGTCGGATGCCAGGCAGGGTGGAAACTGTCGGGAAAAAAAAGTCATCGATCGAACCTCTTCAAAGACTTTAGAGACTCAGGACAGCCCGCCTGTTATACAGCCGGATATTGTCACAGTGAACAATTCTAGTAATTACTGTCACTGGTGGCCAAGTTCCCAGATGAACCAAGTTTAAAGTTGTATTTCCTCCTCTCAACTAAAACCCATAAGCTGCATGTACTTCCAAGTGAGAACCGCCACGAATTGCACTTCAACAGTAATCGTCATGGTTTATACCTCTCAGGAAAAAAAAAATTTCGATCAAGATTTCCTGCTTCCCCATCTGTCATTATTACGGAGCAGATCTTCCGCAGGGCGAGAAAGGTGCTCAACCATCCTCCACTAGGGTCGTCTAACAAGACCATAGTCCCCAATTACAACGCGAAACGCTATGTTGGCACGAGTAAATTTATATTTTAAGTTGCTTATTACAGAAAGAATTACAAGGAACTTTTTTTTAATAATCGAGGCCTCAAGGAAAAAAGCAGGATGCAAGATGTTCTACTCATAAACTAATCCCATTTGACAGACACAAGTAAGACTTATACTACAGTTTCAGAGAATGAGAAAGGTTTACATGAAGGATGGCCGACATCTGCCAGGAGTCCAGGGCCGTAATCTACAGTATGTATCAGCGTTCTACTAAGTCATTTGGTAGCGTTGCCAAGAATGAGCTCAGTGTGTTTTCAGCACATGGAATCAGACCTCAAGCGATAAATACGTTGGCACTGTAGAGTTTCCGACATGTACCTGTGAACTTGGAGCCTGGTTTCTTGGGCAGATATCACTTGCCAGGGCAATGAGAAATACAAAATGTAATCTTATCAAATCTAATAAAGAAGAACATTGTCCAGGTCTGATATTATTTTATGTTTCTGGTCTCCAAGAGCAGTATGGCGCTATGACTGAGCCGGACAGAGTACAGATTGTACAGATTGATCTGTTCTTTAATTTCCTTACTAATATTACTAAATACAGTACATTAAGGAAATACAAAGACTAACATTTATATATTTTAATAAAATTCGGCTATTTACCATGTAGTTCTGTCTTGACAAAACTGAAAAGTATAAGGTCATACAGTCATAGCCAGACTTTCCTTTACCCAGGGCAAATATGTAGTTTGCGGCCCTAATCCTGTATCCTGGCCAAGGTACAGTGTCTAGTTGGCACCCTCCTCCAGAACTCAGCACACGTGGCACTTGCCCCAACAGCCCTTCGCCCCAGCTACACTCTATCACAGGGCACGCGACACTGCGCCTAACTTTGCAACCGACATATCTCTCACTGTACCATGACCGTATCAGTTGATTGGTGCTCAGCCTATGGCATCACCTTTTGGCACCTGCACTCCTCTGATTAAACCTGCAGATCTCTTGTCTGAACAACATCTTTCCTGTGAGATTGTGAAGGTTTGCTATCACCCAGAATGTTTTACTTAATATGTTGTATGATCGCTGCCTGCCCTGACCCATATCTGTATTCCCGTATTGCTTGAACTCTGCCACCCAGACCTTTAGATTTGTACGTTAATGCTTTTGCCTTATGATCCGGTACCACATGTCATGGCCATGGCCGCGGGCCATCAGGTTCACTCACCTCCTGACGGCCGCAACCATGGGTCTGGGAGCGCTGGCCCCAGTCTCCTTCTCAGGAGACACCAGCACTCACTTCCGCTTAGCTTGGCCGGGTCCAGTGCGCGCACCAGAGTTTAATGTAAAATTAGTCCATGAGTACCCTGGACTATAAGAAGGGCCCAGTCCCTCCCCGCCATGCCTGAACGTTGTTGTCATACCCAAAGTTTGTCTATGCAAATGGTCTCCTAGTGTTTTCCAGTTCCCAGTGTTCCCCGTACCTGTATCCTGTATCCCGTGCTATCCTGGTCAAGTGCCGTGCTACGCTGTAGTAGTGCTGTGCTGTATTCCATGCCTGTCCTGCTACACCACCCCTGACGTCTGTCTGCTGCCTAGTCCCAGCCGAGCCTGCCCAGCTACTGTCCGAGCTGCCACAGGTACACTATACGAACTATAGACTGTGACCTGGCCCTGTTGGCCAGCTGCCATACCGTCAAGGCAGTACGGCCCAGTGGGTCCACGAACCCTACGTGACAGCACGCTTCCGAATACCATTTGCAAGCTGTCAGATATTGCTATTGGCGTCTACCACAAGGATGGAACCTGGGGATTCCCTTTGCAAAGTCCACACCCTAATGAGGGCAACTTTAATGTGAACATTAAACAATTAGACTCTGCTCTCCAGTTTAACCCTAAGCCAAATCTAAAAGTGATGCAGTTGTCCCTGTCCGTGACGTACTCCTGATTCATACGTATACCAGGTGGCATAATAAAGGAGTTACAATGCTGTCATTCAAGTATTATATTTGTTACGATCAGCAGATTTGTGGACTCACTGGGCTACTCCACCGGTTTGGCTTAAGGCCATCTTTAAGGGCATTATCTAAGTAGCCTCCATGGTCGTCACGCTTTTACCTCTATACAGGGATCTGGTCTTCACTGCGCAGCGGCTGCCAGGTCGCTACGTCTTAAAGTGGTCCTGGCGGAGTAGCTGCTGGCCTTACAGACAAGAAACAGGTTGTTCCAATATTTCTCAGGCACCTGGTGGATAGTGAAGGTGCCTTAAATAGTCCTCTGGAGCAACAGTGATTGGTGTGACATTTTTTAATTTTGCGCATGCTGGCCCTTCAAGAGGTGACCAGAGCTCGCACGCACTGCGAAGCATGGGACACAAGCAGACACCGGCGGTCTGGAGGAGGGATAGGCCGCTGGACAACATACGAGACCCAGTGACGGGGACCGCAGGCAGGAGCAGGGCCACGCGGCCGGTGTTACAATATTGCCCATATTCAATTCACTTATAAGACTAATAATTTACCATGTTTAACAGTATTGGACCCCATATAGCAGAAGGAGCATAAGACCATCTGAAGTTGATTTAAAAATAACTAGATCTCCCATATACAATAAAGTCTAGCAATAAATTAAAAAAAGTATAAAGATTTGGTATATAAAATATTTGTTTCAATGGACTGGATGCATTAGTATTGAGTTGGAGACAGGCATCATCGATATCGGTAGAGTGTTTTTTACAGTTAGAGTGGTTAAAATGCAAACGCATTCTATAGAATGGCCCAGAAATTTTAACCCATACTTGCCAATTTATGAGCAGGGACAAAAGGGAAATTCTAAAAAGCATCGGACGTTGCAGTGCACGCAGCATGGCGTGCAACATTTTTCCCTATTCCTCGCCCATTTATACAGCACACGCTTCAAACGACTGCATTTAAATTACAAATAGTGCATGTGACCCCATTCATCACACCCCAAACTGAATGCAGACCCCAGACACCTAATCAAATAGAGACACTAGACCATAAAAATAAATACAGTCCCCGAGACACCTAAACAAATACAGACACTGGACCGGCCCTTCTAAATACAGACCCATACCAAACCTCCTAAACAAATACAGATCACATACCAGACCGCCTAAATAATCACAGCACCCAGACCGCCTCAACTAATACAGATCCCTAAATACAGGCCCAGACCATCTAAATAAATACAGACCCTAAACCAAAACCCCTAAATACATATGCCAGACCACCTAAAGATCATGTAAATACAGACCCCAGAACTCCTAAATACAGAACTAATACAGACTGCAGACCAGATAACCTTAATAAATAGAGAACCCACACCTTAAATAAAAAGACCCCAAAAAATACAAACCCCAGACTAGACATGCAGATACTCACCTCTCCCCATTCCTGCAGTCTTCTTCACATCTGGGCACCACTGCAGACGACATCCTGAAACCACGACCGGCATCAGTACGCGTCTGCAGGTTTCGCCCAGGAGCGAAGAAGACTGCAGGAATGGGGAGAGGTATTTTATTAAAACATGGCGCTCCCGGGAGAATTGCCTGTTCTTCCATGACCTGCCTAGGTAGAGTCGTGTGTTAACCTTAAACCATACTATCCCCCACCCCCATTTAGTAACGACACATGACACCGAGGTTGGATGTGAAATGGCCACAGCAGCCGTTTATTAATTTCACAGTTTTATAAAAACAATTTAAATCCGAAACATTCGGATAACTAGTTAGGAATCCACCAGAGAATTCCTCCTAATAATTCACATGACCCAACATGGGTCAGAATCATAAATAACAATTAAACGTTAACATTAACCCGAGCAGAGGAAGTCCTTGAAGCCCCTTCAGATGTTCCTTTCAAGAACACACCGAATTAGCCATCTGCAAACCACTAATTACCTCCAGCCGTAAACCAGCTCGGAAGCACCGTTCACCTCTGCAGATGGCTCCAACCACTAGAAGTCCACTTCAAGGGGATAACACCCGTTGAAGCCCTCAAGTGATATACCGACCACTAGAAGTCCACTTCAAAGGGATAACACCCGATGAAGCCTTCAAGTGACATACCTTCTACCAGAAGACCACTTCAAAGGGATAACACCCGATGAAGTCTTCAACCATGTACCTTTTTTGGGGGACGCATACCCCCGATGCGACCCCCCCACCATTTTGTACTGACTGGCCTCAAGGACTCCCCCCGCCAGCTGCCATGACAACAGAACCTACTCCGGAAAAAAGAAAAACATGTTAAATAAACACACAAAATAAAACACAACGCTCATATACGGACGTACAGAAGACCTAAGGAGTAACAAAACAAGGGTGGGAGGGTGGGAGCTTTGCTTCTTGTGTATTACTCCTCCCGCTGCTTCCGGCTCAATGCCGAGAAACAGCGGGAAGCGCAGTAACGGCCCCCCCGTCCCCCCTAGCTCCTCCCCGTCCCTCCTTCAGCTCCTTCACCTTTCCCTCACCTCTTAACATTAACCCTTTCCCTACCAGGACGGTCATGTCGGCTTCCCTCAAGCCTGCAGCTGCGTCCAGCCTCTTCTTGACCTGCCTAGGTAGAGTCGTGTGTTAACCTTAAACCATACTATCCCCCACCCCCATTTAGTAACGACACATGACACCGAGGTTGGATGTGAAATGGCCACAGCAGCCGTTTATTAATTTCACAGTTTTATAAAAACAATTTAAATCCGAAACATTCGGATAACTAGTTAGGAATCCACCAGAGAATTCCTCCTAATAATTCACATGACCCAACATGGGTCAGAATCATAAATAACAATTAAACGTTAACATTAACCCGAGCAGAGGAAGTCCTTGAAGCCCCTTCAGATGTTCCTTTCAAGAACACACCGAATTAGCCATCTGCAAACCACTAATTACCTCCAGCCGTAAACCAGCTCGGAAGCACCGTTCACCTCTGCAGATGGCTCCAACCACTAGAAGTCCACTTCAAGGGGATAACACCCGTTGAAGCCCTCAAGTGATATACCGACCACTAGAAGTCCACTTCAAAGGGATAACACCCGATGAAGCCTTCAAGTGACATACCTTCTACCAGAAGACCACTTCAAAGGGATAACACCCGATGAAGTCTTCAACCATGTACCTTTTTTGGGGGACGCATACCCCCGATGCGACCCCCCCACCATTTTGTACTGACTGGCCTCAAGGACTCCCCCCGCCACCGCGAAACAGGCCTTGACCACCTTAAGCCTGTGAGTTCCTCCACACCACCACCGCCCTTTCTATGCCTTCTGCTATAGCCAAGCTCCAAATATCAATGCCAACCTCGGTCAGATGAACCCCGTCACTCCTCCAGAAATTCCCCAATCCTGACTCCAAATCCCTATGCCTCACGCAAATGCCCCCGTTCTTTGCCACAAAACGGGACACCGCCCGGTTAACTTTTATCCGAGCCTTATTGACTCTCTCCACCGATCTAGCTAACCGCCAATGCTTCCTTGGGACTATGTCCGACCACACTACCACCAACTTGGGATAAGATACCCACAAACACAACAAATCATGTTTGATATCCCGCACCAACTCACGAAAAGGGCGGACTCCTAAGTCATTCCCACCCACGTGCAACACTAAAACCTCCGGAACCCTATCAAGCCGCACATATGTCTGGAATTCCGCCAACACCCTGTTCCACGACATACCTCTAAACCCCAGCCAATGCACAACCGCATCCTGTCGCGGAATGCGCAACTGGCGACCATCCGGGCGGACGTCCGCCCTCAAAGCCCCCCAGTGCACGTACGAATGACCCATCAACCACACCAGACAAGGAGGCGAATCTGAAACGGAAAACACAGTTAGGCACCACCATATAACATTTGCAAGCATAAACAACAAAATTACAACATATGGGGGCGGACATAGGACTTAAACCTTTTTGACTCCCAACGACCAATACGCCTCACCCCCTCATCATCCAACCCCCAGCGCCCTGCTTCCGTTGCTGCGCCAATCCGGAAGGAATGAGATGAATATGAGCCTGCCGCAACCCCAACCGCCGTCAAACATTTTTTAAAAACAGCTCCAAACTGAAACCTGGACAAGAACGACCCGTCCACATGACGTAACAAAGGCAAATCTGGAGACCCCCTGTTTTTTGTAAAACCCCGCATGCACTCTACTGGGCACATGACCGACCCCGGGAGAGCGAACAAAACTATCAGTTTTCCCTTCCCTAATTGGTCAGTTTTTGATCTACGCAACCATACCTCCAACCGATCTGCAAAAAGGCTCACCTCCCCAGATCTCAGCCCCCCTGCCTGTTTAGTACTTGGCGACACCAACTCACCTATTCTAAATGCTCCGAAGAACGCCAACGAGAAAGCCAACCGAAACAAATCCCTTTCATCTGAAGAACGACATACCGATGCCAATGAACCGCCCAACAAGCCCAGCAAAGCAAACGACACCGGCCTTCTACTATCCGCCTCCACCCTACCTCTGCGCAACCCCTTCAAAGCCTGCGATACCAGAAATTCCTTCGATACATCCCGCAAGCCCCGCAACTTAAGCCCAAACGCCACCGCGGATATAAACCGGTTCACCTTCGCTACTGAAAACCCCCCCTCCCAGGCATCCCCTAACCAATACAAAAGTGCCACCAACCTGTCTCTATCCGTATTAACATCACCCAACTCTCTTACCCACTCCTCCCACTGCCTCCAACAAGCAGCATAAGCCCTCCACGTCGTGCGCGCCAAAGACCTTTGTAACAGCTGCTCTACGGGACCGATACCAGATCCCATAGATGATCCGGACACGCCAAACCGAGACGTTCCGCTCCCGGGGCCAATTGCCGAAACCGGTCCCACTGCGAGCGAGAAAGAGCATCAGCAACACAATTCCGTACACCCGGGACATGCACCGCCACCACCCACGCGTTCAGCGACAAACACACCAACACTAAATGTCGCAACAATTGAACTACCGGAGGAGAGGACGCCGTGATGTTATTAATGGCAAGCACCACCCCCATGTTGTCGCAGTAAAAACGGACCTTCTTATCCCTGAGCCTGTCCCCCCAAATGGTAGCCGCCACCACGATGGGAAACAGCTCGAGCAGGGCCAGATTCCGCGTCAATCCACTGGACACCCAGCTAGCCGGCCATTGACCTGCGCACCACGGACCTCCCCCGTAAGCTCCAAAGCCACCCGCCCCAGCCGCATCCGTGAAAATATTCAGATCACTCGTATCCTGCGCTGGGGCCATCCATAGCGAGCGACCATTGTACTGGCCCAAGAAGTCATCCCAAACCTGAAGATCAGCTCGGTGCTCCTCCTTGAGCCTCACAAAATGATGCGGCGCCCGCACTCCCGCCGTTGCCGCCGCCAACCTTCTACCAAACACCCTCCCCATCGGCATAATCCGGCAGGCGAAATTCAACTTCCCCAGCAGCGACTGAAGCTCCCTCAGCGACATTTTCTTCCTTCTACAAGCCCGTCGCACCTCCAGCCTCAAAGCACCCAGCTTATCCGCCGGGAGCCGACACTCCATTGCCAACGAGTCAATTTCGATTCCCAAGAAACAAATCGTCGCTACCGGGCCCTCCGTTTTTTCCGGCGCCAAAGGGATCCCAAAATCCCTCGCCACCTTCTGCAGGGCATGAAGCAAGTTACCGCAAACCGGCGAACCCCCCGGGCCAACGCACAAAAAATCATCTAAGTAATGGATCAACGAATCGACCCCGGATACTCCCCTCGTTACCCACTCCACGAAGCTACTAAACGCCTCGAAGTATGCACAAGAAAGAGAACACCCCATCGGAAGGCACCGATCCACGTAAAAGGCCCCATTCCAAAAACAACCCAACAGCCGTTGGCTTTCTGGATGCACCGGCAACAACCTGAACGCCGCCTCGATGTCGGTTTTTGCTAGCAGCGCCCCCGGACCCGCAGCCCGCACTAACCCCACCGCCTTATCGAATGAGGTATAAACTACGGAACACAACTCGTGATCAATCCCGTCATTTACCGACGAACCTTTGGGATACGATAAATGTTGAATCAAACGAAACTTTCCGGGCTCGCGTTTAGGGACAATACCCAAAGGGGACACAACTAAATCTTTCACCGGCGACTCCACAAATGGCCCCGACATGCGCCCCAACGAAACTTCTTTTAACAACTTTTCCGACACGACTTCCGCATGCAAGTAAGCCGATTTTAAATTTCTCCGCGTAACCGGAACCTCATAAGGAGGCGGAGGAATAACAAAACCAACACTAAACCCTTCATAAAGCAACTTAGCTGCCGCCCTATCCGGATACTCATTTAGATAAGGGGCCATCCTTTCCACCCTCACCGGCGACACCCCCTTGACCAGCCCCGTGCTGGTTCCCGGACCTCTTTTTCCGCAGACATTTTGCCGCCCCGTGTGATGCCCCATTACACTCGGAGCACACGTGCTTGAACTTGCACGTGGCCCCGAACTTGCACTGGCCGTCATTGAATTGCCAGCAAAACCCCGCCTTTCCCCCGCCGCTTGGTCCACTCTGACTAGTCTGGCCTCCCTGGCCACCGCTCCCGGGAAAGGGCTGCCTAACCGGAGCCGTAACCCGTAACCAGAGAGCAATATCCTTCTGGTCCCACCGAATCGCCGGCCGAACCGCCTTCCGCTGACGGAATTGCTCATCATATCGCAGCCACGCCTGACCCCCATACGCCCTATGAGCCTCCCCAATAGCATCAAAATAACAAAATAACGCCGAACAATTTTCCGGCGCCTTTTCCCCTATCACACTAGCCAATATGGCGAACGCCTGCGACCAATTAACGAACGTCTGCGGGATAAGCCTATACCGCCGCCGTTCCTCCTCGTCCTTTTTACTCTCATCCCGCTTGCTCTTATCCAAATTGAATTTAGCCAGCGGCAAGAGAGAAAAAATTTCAACATATTCATCTTTCCAGATCCGATCACGCACCTCCTGCTTTAAATGCGCCCCCAACGGACCCTCAAAACAAACATACACCTCCCCCCGAGCACGATCGTCCATGCGCACTCGATCGCCGTCCTTCTGTGCCTCAGTCTGCACCGACACCGCGACCGCCTCTCTAACCGCCACCACAGGACGCGCCTGCAACGATCCCACTTCCCTGGGGCCTTCCCAAACTACCGCAGGGGACACTTCCGTTACTACCGGCGCCGCGGCCCTATCCAGGCGCCCCACCAGCTCCCGTAAGCAACCCACTAAATCTGCCAAACCCGCTCCGTCGCGTCCGCCCGCGCCACTACCGGCCCCCGATGCTATGCTAGCAGCCCCCCCGCCGACACCCGACATAAAAATCGCTGGATAAGACAATAATGGAGTTATACACTCACCGGGCTGCACAGGCGCTGTGTTCCCGTCAGCCGGACCATCCTGACCTCGACGATAGACGTCCAGTTCACCTTCCTCCAGTTCTTCTCTCGCCGACGACTGTCCCTCCCAACGACCTCTTCGGAAAGGGGATGAGGACGCGCTGACCGATGGGCCGGCAACCTGCCGCCCGACCGCCGGGACCCAGACTTCCGACCGGACCTGTTGCCTCGACGTCGCTGCAGATCTAGTCGTCCGTCTAGACGATCCTGACGAAGCCTGCCCCCTGGCCGGAACATCACCATGCGGGGCGGCCGTACCTTGCTCTCGACATCTTACATCTGATGGGGGAGGGGTGACAGGGAGCCCGGCCTGCGACTCCCTGCTTACCGCCGGACCCCGTCGCGGCCTGGGATTCCTGCCAGGACGCAGGGCCTGGGAAGGGGCGGTCCTCCCAGCTGCCTGGCCTGCAGCGTCCGGGATCGGGCTCCCTCTGCGACGCCGTGTCCGCGGGACTACCTCCGGACTCAGGCGCTCTGGAGGTCGGGACCGCCGAGAGGGACGGGTCGACACAGCCTGCATCGCCGTCACCCCTGCTACCGCTCTCTGCCTGCCCAGCGCAGGAGCGGTTGTTGCCGACTCCCCCCCCGCCGCCATAGCCATGCTCGTAGGGGGGCCGGGGGAGGGGAGCCTGTCCCTTACAACAGACCCCGAACGCCGTGCCCGACGTGGCGAAACGGCGTCCGGGATCCGCGTTAATGCAGCCACGGTCTCCTCCAGCCATCCGGGACCGTGGTGCACAGCAGCGGCACGCAGCCGCTCTAAAATCAGGGCCTCTGCCATACTAAAAAGCCGGGCAACGGGGAGCTTTGCTTCTTGTGTATTACTCCTCCCGCTGCTTCCGGCTCAATGCCGAGAAACAGCGGGAAGCGCAGTAACGGCCCCCCCGTCCCCCCTAGCTCCTCCCCGTCCCTCCTTCAGCTCCTTCACCTTTCCCTCACCTCTTAACATTAACCCTTTCCCTACCAGGACGGTCATGTCGGCTTCCCTCAAGCCTGCAGCTGCGTCCAGCCTCTTCTGGAGTTCAGGTTATCTCCCCTTTTTACAAAAGTCTCAGAGATATTCTTGGAGCATTGGCAAGTATGGTTAAACCAGTTTGCGGAGAGAGAAAGCAAGAAAGAGAAGAGAGAGGAGAGAGAGGAAGAGAGAGAAGATGTTTTTGACATTTTCTTTATTGGATGCAGGGAAGAAAGATAGATAGAGAGAGAGAGAGAGAGAGAGAGAGAGAGAGAGAGGGGGGGGATGCATGGATGGATAGAGAGAGAGAGAGAGAGAGAGAGATGGATGGATGGATGGATGGATAGATAGATAGATAGATATGAGATAGATAGATAGAGAGAGAGAGGGGTATGGATGGATGGATGGATAGAGAGAGAGAGAGAGAGAGAGAGAGAGAGAGGGATGGATGGATGGATGGATGGATGGATGGATAGATGGATGGATGGATGGATAGATAGATAGATAGATAGATAGATAGATAGATAGATAGATAGATAGATAGATAGATAGATAGATAGATAGATAGATAGATGGATAGATATGAGATAGATAGATGGATAGATATGAGATAGATAGATAGATAGATAGATAGATAGATAGATAGATAGATAGATAGATAGATAGATAGATAGATAGATAGATAGATAGATAGATAGATAGATAGATAGATATGAGATAGATAGATAGATAGATAGATAGATAGATAGATAGATAGATAGATAGATAGATAGATAGATAGATAGATAGATAGATAGATAGATGGATTGATGGATAGATATGAGATAGATAGATAGATAGATAGATAGATAGATAGATAGATAGATAGATAGATAGATAGATAGATAGATAGATAGATAGATAAATGGATTGATGGATAGATAATAGATAGATAGATAGATAGATAGATAGATAGATAGATAGATAGATAGATAGATAGATAGATGGATTGATGGATAGATATCCTTGCGGCTTAGTGCAAAGGCCTTCCCTTGGTGCACCATCTGACAACTTTGTGCTTCGGCAATTGTGATTACATTACACTGTATAGCATCTATATATAATCTAAAATGTAAGTATTTGTGTGTATACTGACATAGGTTTGTATATCATGATTGTCAAAGTCCATCTTTATGTATGGGAATGCTATATTTTGTTTATATTTATCAATCTACTATAAATCCTGTAAGTTATACAGTACAAGGCAAGCAAAGCAAAGTAGTATTTAGTGTGGCTAAAGGCCAAATCTGTGGACACAGCTGCCAGAATTCTTGTTTTGAAAATGCCATATTTTTCGCCTTCATCAATTGTGGTAATGACGGACCGTAGAATACATTTGTAATTCATAATTTGGGTATTTACAATAAGACAATTGGGCACATTTCTCACATAGTCTAATTTATGATTCACTGCACAGAATTCTTCAAACATTATTTGGTTGTTATCCAATTTTCCTTCACCACTGTGCAGAGCCAACATAATAATAATAAAATCCAGAACATCCAACAATGCCCACAGTGCAGAGGAAATAATAGAATAAAATAAAAGCTCCAGTAACTGGAAGAACAAGTCCATTGTGTCATTTAGTGCCAATGTTTTTACAAGAAGTGCTGCCTATTGTGATCTAATATAGTGCAAGAAACTGTAGGATATCGATGGGCTAAGTATACTGGGATTTCCCACAAACATTTCTCACGTATCTATATACTTGCCCACTTTTAATAACCAACTTCTGCAGTGTGTGATTAATGAATAATAGTGGCAGCAGAGTGCCATCAATAAACAATAGTGCCAGGAGAGTGCCATCAATAAACAATAGTGCCAGGAGAGTGCCATCAATAAACAATAATGCCAGCAGAGTGCCATCAATAAACAATAATGCCAGCAGAGTGCCATCAATAAACAATAGTGCCAGGAGAGTGCCATCAATAAACAATAATGCCAGCAGAGTGCCATCAATAAACAATAGTGCCAGGAGAGTGCCATCAATAAACAATAATGCCCGCAGAGTGCCATCAATAAACAATAGTGCCAGGAGAGTGCCATCAATAAACAATAGTGCCAGAAGAGTGCCATCAATAAACAATAGTGCCAGCAGAGTGGCATCAATAAATAATAGTGGCAGGAGAGTGCCTTCAATGAACAATAGTGGCAGCAGAGTGCCTTCAATGAACAATAGTGGCAGCAGAGTGCCCTCAATAAACAATAATGCCAGAAGAGTGCCTTCAATAAACAATAGTGGTAGCAGAGTGCCTTCAATGAACAATAGTGGCAGCAGAGTGCCCTCAATAAACAATAATGCCAGAAGAGTGCCTTCAATAAACAATAGTGGTAGCAGAGTGCCTTCAATGAACAATAGTGGCAGCAGAGTGCCTTCAATAAACAATAGTGGCAGCAGAGTGCCATCAATAAACAATAGTGGCAGCAGAGTGCCTTCAATAAACAATAGTGGCAGCAGAGTGCCATCAATAAACAATAGTGCCAGCAGAGTGCCCTCAATAAACAATAGTGCCAGCAGAGTGCCCTCAATAAACAATAATGCCAGAAGAGTGTCCTCCATGAACAACAGTGGCAGCAGAGTGCCTTCAATAAACAATAGTGGCAGCAGAGTGCCTTCAATGAACAATAGTGTCAGCAGAGTGCCCTCAATGAACAATAGTGCCAGCAGAGTGCCCTCAATAAACAATAATGCCAGAAGAGTGCCTTCAATGAACAATAGTGGCAGCAGAGTGCCTTCAATGAACAATAGTGGCAGCAGAGTGCCATCAATAAACAATAGTGGCAGCAGAGTGCCATCAATACACAATAGTAGCAGCAGAGTGCCTTCAATAAACAATAGTGTCAGCAGAGTGCCATCAATACACAATAGTAGCAGCAGAGTGCCTTCAATAAACAATAGTGGCAGCAGAGTGCCTTCAATGAACAATAGTGCCAGCAGAGTGCCTTCAATGAACAATAGTGTCAGCAGCGTGCCCTCAATGAACAATAATGCCAGAAGAGTGCCTTCAATGAACAATAGTGGCAGCAGAGTGCCTTCAATGAACAATAGTGGCAGCAGAGTGCCTTCAATGAACAATAGTGGCAGCAGAGTGCCATCAATAAACAATAGTGGCAGCAGAGTGCCTTCAATAAACAATAGTGGCAGCAGAGTGCCTTCAATAAACAATAGTGGCAGCAGAGTGCCATCAATACACAATAGTAGCAGCAGAGTGCCTTCAATAAACAATAGTGGCAGCAGAGTGCCTTCAATAAACAATAGTGGCAGCAGAGTGCCTTCAATAAACAATAGTGGCAGCAGAGTGCCATCAATACACAATAGTAGCAGCAGAGTGCCTTCAATAAACAATAGTGGCAGCAGAGTGCCCTCAATAAACAATAGTAGCAGCAGAGTGCCTTCAATGAACAATAGTGCCAGCAGAGTGCCTTCAATGAAGAATAGTGTCAGCAGCGTACCCTCAATGAACAATAGTGCCATAAGAGTGCTCTAAATAAACAGTAATGTCAAAAGAGTTCCCTCAATGAACAATAGTGCCAGAAGCAGTGGTGTAACTATAGCGGTCGCAGTGGTCGATTGCGACCAGGCCCCGAAGACAGGGGGCCCGCGGCCCCCTACACCACATCAATGAAAAGTTACTATAGTATATGTGGACTATGTAATAAACTACACGGGCCCCCGTTACTATAGTAACTGACAGTACTTACCTTCCTCGTTCCGGAGCGCAGCGGAAGTCCTGACGTCACAACGCTATGCTGTCATGCGATTTCCCACAAACATTTCCAACCTATCTATATGCCTTCAATAAACAATAGTGCCAGCAGAGTGCCTTCAATAAACAATAGTTCCAGCAGAGTGCCATCAATAAACAATAGTGCCAGCAGAGTGCCATCAATAAACCATAGTGCCAGGAAAGTGCCATCAATAAACAATAGTGCCAGGAGAGTGCCATCAATAAACAATAGTGCCAGCAGAGCGCCATCAATAAACCATAGTGCCAGGAAAGTGCCATCAATAAACAATAGTGCCAGGAGAGTGCCATCAATAAACAATAGTGCCAGCAGAGTGCCATCAATAAACCATAGTGCCAGGAAAGTGCCATCAATAAACAATAGTGCCAGGAAAGTGCCATCAATAAACAATAGTGCCAGCAGAGTTCCTTCAATAAACAATAGTGCCAGCAAAGTGCCATCCATAAGCAATAGTGCCAGAAGAGTGTCCTCAATGAACAATAGTGGCAGCAGAGTGCCTTTAATAAACAATAGTGGCAGCAGAGTGCCTTCAATAAACATTAGTGGTAGCAGAGTGCCATCAATAAACAACAGTGCCAGCAGAGCGCCATCAATAAACAATAGTGCCAGGAGAGTGCCATCAATAAACAATAGTGCCAGCAGAGTGCCTTCAATAAACAATAGTGCCAGGAGAGTGCCTTCAATAAACAATAGTGCCAGCAGAGTGCCATAAATAAACAATAGTGCCAGCAGAGTGCCATCAATAAACAATAGTGCCAGAAGAGTGCCATCAATAAACAATAGTGCCAGCAGAGTGCCATCAATAAACAATAGTGCCAGGAGAGTGCCTTCAATAAACAATAGTGCCAGCAGAGTGCCATAAATAAACAATAGTGCCAGCAGAGTGCCATCAATAAACAATAGTGCCAGAAGAGTGCCATCAATAAACAATAGTGCCAGCAGAGTGGCATCAATAAATAATAGTGGCAGGAGAGTGCCATCAATACACAATAGTGGCAGCAGAGTGCCTTCAATGAACAATAGTGGCAGCAGAGTGCCTTCAATGAACAATAGTGGCAGCAGAGTGCCCTCAATAAACAATAATGCCAGAAGAGTGTCCTCAATGAACAATAGTGGCAGCAGAGTGCCTTCAATAAACAATAGTGGTAGCAGAGTGCCTTCAATGAACACTAGTGGCAGCAGAGTGCCATCAATAAATAATAGTGGCAGCAGAGTGCCTTCAATAAACAATAGTGGCAGCAGAGTGCCATCAATAAACAATAGTGCCAGCAGAGTGCCCTCAATAAACAATAATGCCAGAAGAGTGTCCTCCATGAACAACAGTGGCAGCAGAGTGCCTTCAATAAACAATAGTGGCAGCAGAGTGCCTTCAATGAACAATAGTGCCAGCAGAGTGCCCTCAATAAACAATAATGCCAGAAGAGTGCCTTCAATGAACAATAGTGGCAGCAGAGCGCCTTCAATAAACAATAGTGGCAGCAGAGTGCCTTCAATGAACAATAGTGGCAGCAGAGTGCCATCAATAAACAATAGTGGTAGCAGAGCGCCTTCAATAAACAATAGTGGCAGCAGAGTGCCTTCAATGAACAATAGTGGCAGCAGAGTGCCATCAATAAACAATAGTGGCAGCAGAGTGCCTTCAATAAACAATAGTGGCAGCAGAGTGCCATCAATAAACAATAGTGGCAGCAGCGTGCCATCAATACACAATAGTAGCAGCAGAGTGCCTTCAATAAACAATAGTGGCAGCAGAGTGCCTTCAATGAACAATAGGGGCAGCAGAGTGGCATCAATAAACAATAGTGGCAGCAGAGTGCCTTCAATAAACAATAGTGGCAGCAGAGTGCCTTCAATAAACAATAGTGGCAGCAGAGTGCCTTCAATGAACAATAGTGTCAGCAGCGTGCCCTCAATGAACAATAGTTCCATAAGAGTGCTCTAAATAAACAGTAATGTCAAAAGAGTTCCCTCAATGAACAATAGTGCCAGAAGCAGTGGTGTAACTATAGCGGTCGCAGTGGTCGATTGCGACCAGGCCCCGCAGACAGGGGGCCCGCGGCCCCCTACACCACATCAATGAAAAGTTACTATAGTATATGTGGACTATGTAATAAACTACACGGGCCCCCGTTATTATAGTAACTGACAGTACTTACCTTCCTCGTTCCGGAGCGCAGCGGAAGTCCTGACGTCACAGCGCTGTGCACAGAGCATGACGTCACAACACTGCGCTGCGCACATCATCCCGACCCTGGATGGAGTCAGGACCTCTGCTGCGTCCGCAGAGGAGGGTAAGTTTAATACCACTATTTGCTGGAGCGATAGATCGGGGTCTGAATCCCGGGACCCCCGCCATTTAGCTGTTTTGAAGTGGGTGCAGCCGCTCGTACGAGCGCTACGTCCCCTTAATTCCGGTCACTTTCTCACACTGTGAATCGCCGATACGAACGTAAGGGAAATGAAGGGAGTCGGACCCTGACGCATCAGCTATTGATGGCCTATCCTTGTGGTAGGCTTAGATACAGGGTCCAACAAACAGTATCACACATGCACATGGGCCCTGTATCTAAGCCTACCATATGTGTTAGGCTGTGTTCACATCACCATTGCCCTTTCGTTGAGGGGTTGCGTTGGAGGTTTCTGTCGGGTAACCCCTCAACGGAAAGGCAAACTGAAACCTCAGCTTCCGTTTACCTCACCATGGATCTCAATGGTGACGGAAACGTTGCTAAAGGTTTCCGTTTGTCACAGGGTTCCGTTGTTCTTGAAGGAACCAACAGTGCAGTCGATTACGCTATTGATTCAGTTAAAACAACGGAACCCTGTCACAGTGACAAACGGAAACCTTTAGGAACGTTTCCTTCACCATGGAGATCAATGGTGAGGGAAATGGAAGCTGAGGTTTCAGTTTGCCTTTCTGTTGAGGGGTTACCCGACGGAAACCTCAGACGGAACCCCTTAACGGAAGGGCAGCGGTGATGTGAGCAGGACCTTACTAATGTTTTTTTTTTTGTGTTTGGGTTTTTTAACAGGTTCGGTCGTTGGACTACGTTGGATTCGAGGACTACTTCGATGACTGCTTTTTTTTATTATCAATAAAATGGTTAATGAGGGTTGTGTGGGATTTTTAATTCAACAAACCTATTTTTTCTATGTTTTTGTATTTTTTTTTAAACTTTATTACTGCCGCCTTAGTAATGGCCTCTGACTGATTGACAGCGTCCATTACTAAGACGGGGCTTAGTGTTAGCCAGTGGAAAGGCTAATACTAACCCCCATTATTACCCCGGTACCCACCGCCACCAGGGATACTGGGAATAGTCGGGTACTATTCAGTACCCGACCACCGGTAGAGATGGAAGGGCACTGGGGCGGCCGCAGGCTGGTATTTTTAGGCTGGGAAAGGCCGAACACAGTGGCCCTTCCCATCCTACTAATGCTAGGCTGCTGTGTTGTATCTCGCTGGTTATAAAAAATGTGGGAGTCCCCACGTCATTTTAAAAAAAAATTGAAAGAAATTGGAAAGAACGATGGGGGGGTTCCCCGATTTTTATAACCAGCCAGATATAACACAGCAGCAGAAGGCTAGCATTACCATGGTGGGAAGGCGCACAGTTTCTGGGCTTTCCCATCCTAATAATACCAGCCTGCGGCCGTGCCAGTGCACCAGTGCCCCTCCATTACTACAGATGGTTGGGTACTGGATAGTACCCGACTCTTCCCGGTACTCCTGGTGGCGTTGGGTACCGGGGTAATAATGGGGGTTAGTGTTAGCCTCTTCATGTCTAACATTAAGTTTGCGGCCATTTCTAAAATGGTAGTAATAAAGTTTAGAAAAATACAAAGACATAGGAAAAATATTTCATTGAAATAAAAATCCCACACTCAACCCTTGTTATCCATTTTATTGAGAATAAAAAAAAATGCTGTTATCGAAGTAGTCCTCGAATCCGAAGTAGTCCAACAACCGAACTCACAAAAAAACCACGAACACACAAAAACAAATTAGTAACACATAAAAAAGCAAAAAAATTATTATTCTTACCTTTCATGGATCCAGCGCTGGAGCTGCAATGTTAGCGAGCTGGGCCCTATATCTAATCCTATCATGTGTGATACTGTCTGCTGAGCCACTGTATCTAATCCAATCATATGTGATAAAGTCTGCTAAGCCACAGTATCTAATCCTATCCATAGCTATAGGGTGGTAGTGCTATATATATGTTGTCTCCTATATACACATATAGATACACACATACACTTTTTTTGGGGGGGGGTATATGTATTGGGGCTATTTCCTCTGACATTTAAAGACATTAGTGATGCCCCTGGCTGCTAGTGCTGCATTGTTGGGTCACTTAGGAGACCCAGCGATGCAGCTGAAAGCTACGGGCCGTCGGCCATGAGAAGTTTGGGGGGGGGGGCAAGAAGAACCTTTGCATCGAGGCCCATGAGCCTTTAGCTACGCCCCTGGCCAGAAGAGTGCCGTCAAAGAACAATAGTGGCAAAAGTGTGTCCTCAATGAACAATAGTGTCAGCAGAGTGACTTCAATAAACAATAGTGCCAGCAGAGTGCCCACCCACAAACAGTGCCAGCAGAGTGCACCCCTTTAAGCAGCCATACATTTAAAAAAAAAAAAAAAAAAGGCCACTAGGGGAAGTTAACTACAAACATTTTTTTTTACAATATAACTACTCATGCAGCTAGCTCCCCTAGTGGCAGCTGCAAGTAGCATTTTGCAAGAGATTTGCGTGCTAAAATAAATCTTAGATTGCCCGGTAATTATCCTTCCCAGCATATCCGTGGTAAGGAGGGGCGGTCATAAAAAAAAGAAACGCCAATGGAAAAACTGTTGTTTTTTTTTGCATTTCCCATATAATAAAAGCTAATTTAAATTAAAGAGGCTCTGTCACCAGATTAAGTGCCCTATCTCCTACATAATGTGATCGGCGCTGTAATGTAGATAACAACGTTTTTTATTTTGAAAAGTTATGCACAATTTTAGATTTATGCTAATTCGTTTCTTAATAGACAACTGGGCGTGTTTTTATTTTTTTACCAACTGGGCGTTGTAAAGAGAAGTGTATGGCGCTGACCAATCAGTGACCAATCAGTGACCAATCAGCGTCATACACTTCTCTCCATTCATTTTTAGCAGTACTGGCAACACAGTGTGATCTCACGAGATCACGCTGTACTGTCACATACTCCCACATTAACTTTACCGAAGTGTCTTGAGAGTGAACAGACATCGCTTTCAGCCAGGATGTTATGTCTATTCCCACTCCCGACACTTCGATAAAGTGTCTGTGAATGACAGCACAGCGTGATGTCGCGAGATCACGCCGTGCTGTGTGAGTAAGTCCCCAAGAAACTTTACCGAAGTGTCGGAAGTGTGAATAGACATCGCAGCCTGGCTAGAGGCGATGTCTATTCACTCTCAAGACACTTTGGTAAAGTTAATGTGGGAGTATGTGACAGCACAGCTTGATCTCACGAGATCACACTGTTTTGCCAGTACTGCTAAAAATGAATGGAGAGAAGTGTATGACCCTGATTGGTCAGCGTCATACAGTTCTCTTTACAACGCCCACTTGGTAAAAAAGAAAAAACACGCCAGTTGTCTATTAAGAAACTTATTAGCATAAATCTAAAATTGTGCATAACTTGCTCAAAATTGATTGGTTTTCAAAATAAAAAACACTGTTGTTATCTACATTACAGCGCCGATCAGATAATATAGGAGATAGGCCACTTATAATCTGGTGACAGAGCCTCTTTAACGCTTAACGCAAAATGTCATCTAAACAAACTTCTACTCTATGAGCTAGAACGGATGACTACCATGTAATACTACATTTCCCCTACAAGGGCATTGGCCTTCCCTGTAAAAACGATCTGCCGAATAGGGTGATGGATCAAGGAGGCGGCTCCCATGGGAAAGGGGTTGTCTTTAGTGAGACATTGCGATGCAATAAAGCCTAATAAAATGATAATTCCGAATGAATACGTGCAACACTTCAGTTACCATCTCTTGACTACTTTTGTTTATGAGTATCTAGTAACAGTAGTTAACGGAGGTCAATACCAGTTTTTGGAACGTCCACATAAAACAAGGACTCTTTGGTTCATAAGCACCAATGCAATATAGCTGAGGCTTGACCTGTCACAAACTATTGACTTGTTCTCTGACTTTTAGCTCTTAATAAATAGTGTAGCATTCTTCAGATTCCAGGGGACTGCTTCACAGCTCTGGCCTTTTTATAACAAGTGACTCATTTAGTTGTCTGTTCTCGGTGAAGCCAGGAAGCCCGTGTTGGCAGCGCTCCACCACAGAAGCTGCAGCTGTGATCCTATCCATATAAGGCTGCTGGAAGAAAACAGTACAAAATAGACGTTTTTAACATAATATTGGAAAATATACATAATTTAAATTCAAAAGTTATAAAATCGAATGTATGGATTTATAACCATTAGAGCTTTCATGCATGATGGTACATTTCCATGATGAATAAGTAGTCCCTGGTGTTCACCAATATAAGTCACACGGCTGTGTGTCTACCTAGGCTGAAGGTTGCAGTTATTGTATGCCTGCACAGCTCAGAACATGTGACCACAGGTCCTATACACATACCTTAATATAATGCAGTCTAGCCACTAGGTAGCAGCATAGCAGTGGAAATATATAGACATGTATAGTGACATCTCTTCTCCTCCAGTGATGGAGTGATGGACCTATAAATCAAAAAGCTGTTAAACAAGCATAACACAGAAGCATTTAAAAAGACAGCAACATCTAGCTCTACATTCTTTTGTGCGTTTCCTCTTCTGAACTGTGTGTGTGGGGGGGGGGGGGGTTCTAAACCTTACAGGAGTCATAATTCAACGTTATTTCACTCTACCATCTCTACAATGCAGTGAATATTTATTCTATGATGAACTCCATATGACCTACATACTTTCTATGATAAATTTCAAAATGTTTATTATTTTCAATCAGTGATAGATTGCTGTTAATTTTGCATTGTAATCTTTGTTATCATTGTACACATAGGACCTATGAACATTAAGATCCAACAGGTTATCTGTAAATCAATCCACAAGAGTTAGTGGCAAGCGATTAGCTCCAACGTCCCCTCCAAATGGGGTTGTCTTCTGCTTGACTTTATTGTGTAAGAGACTGGGCATTGGAGTATCCTCTGGTGGGTGGGCCAGTTGACCCTTTTGAATTTCCATATTCAGTGTGAGTGTTAATTGTTAGGGCGTTTAAGAGGCATGTATGGGCCCACAAATAACACCCTATTATATAGTGGGGAACAGTTGCCAAGTTTAGTGACTTAAAATATTCCTATATCCAAATAAAAAATTCCTATTGCAGTTTTCCAATCTTTAAAAGTTGTGTGCAAATAGTTTAACTGCGGTAAGTTTTATCTCGTATTGTTGTACTGTCTGTAGCTGAAATAAATCTGTAAGCCAGTCTCACATGTGGTCACATGACCATGCACCTGGTATTTATCTCCTGCTTATGTGAAGCTCTGTGCACTGAACAGGTGGTGATCTCCTCTCTCCCTGAAGTATGGGACGTCACACATCACATGCCTCTTATCTCTATTGCTCCCTGCCCTTCCCACTCCCTCTCTGTCACTGGAGGGATCATGTTTCACATGCTGGGCAGCAGATTGTGCAGAGTCAGTGATAAACAGAATAGCAGAACAGACAGTAAGTTATTACAGCATAGCAGACAGTGAGTAATTAAAGCACTATCTTAAAATTGTAATAGTGGGTCATGTAGGCAGCCGGAACACCCCTTTAATGTATTAGATGAAATGAGAGAAGGAAAAGAGGCTGGCACTGCTGAACCGGCACAATCGGAATAGGAGTGTGTAAAATGGCTTCTAAATGGATAATCTGCAGGTAAGTTGCCACTGAGTTGCTCATCGAAAGTGTAGCACAACCAGCTGAATACAGGGTGGGCCATTTATATGGATACACCTAAATAAAATGGGAATGGTTGGTGATATTAACTTCCTGTTTGTGGCACATTAGTATATGGGAGGGGGGAAACTTTTCAAGCTGGGTGTTGACTATGACGGCCATTTTGAAGTCGGCCATTTTGTATCCAACTTTAGTTTTTTCAATGGGAAGAGGGTCATGTGACACATCAAACTTATCAAGAATTTCACAAGAAAAACAATGGTGTGCTTGGTTTTAACATTACTTTATTCTTTCATGAGTTATTTACACGTTTCTGACCACTTATAAAATGTGTTCAAAGTGCTGCCTATTGTGTTGGATTGTCAATGCAACCCTCTTCTCCCACTCTTCACACACTGATAGCAACACCACAGAAGGTAGTGTATATATAAAAACACACACATATATAAAAACACACACATATATATATATATATATATATATATATATATATATATACACTACCGTTCAAAAGTTTAGGGTCACTTAGAAATTTCCTTATTTTTGAAAGAAAAGCACAGTTTTTTTCAATGAAGATAACATTAAATTAATCAGAAATACACTCTATACATTGTTAATGTGATAAATGACTATTCTAGCTGCAAACCTCTGGTTTTTAATGCAATATCTACATAGGTGTATAGAGGCCCATTTCCAGCAACCATCACTCCAGTGTTCTAATGGTACATTGTGTTTGCTAACTGTGTTAGAAGGCTAATGGATGATTAGAAAACACTTGAAAACCCTTGTGAAATTATGTTAGCACCGCTGTAAACAGTTTTGCTGTTTAGAGGAGCTATAAAACTGACCTTCCTTTGAGCTAGTTGAGAATCTGGAGCATTACATTTGTGGGTTCGATTAAACTCTCAAAATGGCTAGAAAAAGAGAGCTTTCATGTGAAACTCGACAGTCTATTCTTGTTCTTAGAAATGAAGGCTATTCCATGCGAGAAATTGCCAAGAAACTGAAGATTTCCTACAACGGTGTGTACTACTCCCTTCAGAGGACAGCACACTCAGGCTCTAACCGGAGTAGAAAGAGAAGTGGGAGGCCCCTGCTGCAAAACTGAGCAACAAGTCAAGTACATTAGAGTCTCTAGTTTGAGAAATAGACGCCTCACAGGTCCTCAACTGGCAGCTTCATTAAATAGTACCCACAAAACGCCAGTGTCAACGTCTACAGTGAAGAGGCGACTCCGGGATGCTGGCCTTCAGGGCAGAGTGGCAAAGAAAAAGCCATATCTGAGACTGGCTAATAAAAGGAAAAGATTAATATGGACAAAAGCACACAGACATTGGACAGAGGAAGATTGGAAAAAAGTGTTATGGACAGACGAATCGAAGTTTGAGGTGTTTGGATCACACAGAAGAACATTTGTGAGACACAGAACAACTGAAAAGATGCTGGAAGAGTGCCTGACGCCATCTGTCAAGCATGGTGGAGGTAATGTGATGGTCTGGGGTTGCTTTGGTGCTGGTAAAGTGGGAGATTTGTACAAGGTAAAAGGGATTTTGAATAAGGAAGGCTATCACTCCATTTTGCAACGCCATGCCATACCCTGTGGACAGCGCTTGATTGGAGCCAATTTCATCCTACAACAGGACAATGACCCAAAGCACACCTCCAAATGATGCAAGAACTATTTAGGGAAGAAGCAGGCAGCTGGTATTCTATCTGTAATGGAGTGGCCAGCGCAGTCACCAGATCTCAACCCCATAGAGCTGTTGTGGGAGCAGCTTGACCGTATGGTACGCAAGAAGTGCCCATCAAGCCAATCCAACTTGTGGGAGGGGCTTCTGGAAGCATGGGGTGAAATTTCTCCCGATTACCTCAGCAAATTAACAGCTAGAATGCCAAAGGTCTGCAATGCTGGAATTGCTGCAAATGGAGCATTCTTTGACGAAAGCAAAATTTGAAGGAGAAAATTATAATTTCAAATAAAAATCATTATTTCTAACCTTGTCAATGTCTTGACTATATTTTCTAGTCATTTTGCAACTCATTTGATAAATATAAGTGTGAGTTTTCATGGAAAACACAAAATTGTCTGGGTGACCCCAAACTTTTGAACGGTAGTGTATATATATATATATATATATATATATATATATATATATATATATATATATACACTACCGTTCAATATATATATATACACATACATGTATGTCTAGAGCGATATAAATAGATATATATAAATATAGACATGCAGTGACAGTGATTCATAGATATGGAGAGAACATTTCCCATTCCATACCATTCCACATGTTTAGTGTTCTGTTAAGATAAATAGGTCTCATCACTTGATGTCAACTATTCTGTATCATCTGAAAACAGCTGGGTTGCTAGGGACTCGGCTTTCAAATTTTGGCATTCCGAGAGAATTTCATATACTTATCGTGACACAGACATATTTGGCTATAAGTACTTTGAGCTGCTTGAAGTGAGATGTTAGCAGAGCAAGTTATAAATTGAATATGTTATAATGAATTTTGTGTTCGTTTTATATGCATTTAGGTTCACGGTAGATGTTTGGACACGCACACTAGCGTCTCCTTAAAAATAACCTAGATGTTTGCAGGAAAAAAAAAGGCTCACTGTGAAGTAGAATGAGCTTTGTGCAACAAAGAATGCGAGAGATTTCAGCTCTGAAGCCTGTAAAATTGTGAATGCAGTTCCTGACTATAATGCATCGTGTGGATCAGTATAAGATAAAACCATGTATTTGTATATACGCTGTTATTGCTTGTGTCACTGTATATTGACATGTTCAGAGGTGGAATGGTTCTTCTGCTTTAGATCATTGTGTTGCTGCGTTAACCAGTTTCTCCTGGAGCTTCAGATCATGGACTAAGGACCAGGCATTCTTCCTCAGGATATTCTGATATGGAGAAAAATTCATGGTTCCAACAATTATGATAAGTCGGACAGACCCTGAAGTAGCAAGGCATTGCCACGCCATCACACTACCACCATCACCACAAATGTTTGACTGTTGGTATGGTGTTCTTATTGTGATATGCTGTATTAGCTTTATGACAGATCAAATGGGACCCATGTTATCCAAAAAGTAGAGCCATAGCTAGGCTTTCCATAATCTGGGGCAAAGATTTATTTAGTTGCCCTAGCCCTGTATCCAAATACCCTGGCTATGGTTGAGTGACTTGTTGGCGCGCTCCCTGGCACATGCACTGCCACATAAATCTTGCTATGCCTAAGTTCAACTTTCGACTCATCAATTCACAGAAAATTATCTCAGAGGGCTTGAGGAAAGAGGCGTAGGTAGTAACATGGTCCCTGTTACCTGTGGGGGCCCAAAGGTCACACAACACATGACATGTGTCTGAACATGTAGGACCCCTAGATAATGGTAATGGGGAGTTGATCACAGGGGATCAAGAGAAGGCAGAGTTACTAAATGGGTTCTTTAGCTCTGTATATACAACAGAAGAAAGAGCAGCTGATGTAGCCGGTGCCAGTGCTGTTAATATATCAGTTGATATACTGAATTGGATGAATGTAGATATGGTCCAAGCTAAATTAAATTAAATAAATGTGCACAAGGCCCCGGGACCAGATGGGTTACACCCTACAATTCTTAAAGAGCTTAGTTCAGTTATTTCTGTCCCCCTTTTCATAATATTCAGAGAATCTCTAGTGACTGGTATAGTGCCAAGGGACTGGCGCAGCGCAAATGTGGTGCCTATTTTCAAAAAGGGCTCTAGGTCTTCCCCAGGTAATTATAGACCAGTAAGCTTAACATCCATCGTGGGGAAAATGTTTGAGGGGCTATTGAGGGACTATATACAGGATTATGTGACAATAAATAGCATTATAAGTGACAGCCAGCACGGTGTTACTAAGGACAGAAGTTGTCAAACTAACCTAATCTGTTTTTATGAAGAGGTGAGCAGAAGCCTAGACAGAGGGGCCGCTGTGGATTTAGTGTTTTTGGACTTTGCAAAGGCATTTGACACTGTCCCCCATAGACGCCTAATGGGTAAATTAAGGACTATAGGTTTAGAAAATATAGTTTGTAATTGGATTGAGAATTGGCTCAAGGACCGTATCCAGAGAGTTGTGGTCAATGATTCCTACTCTGAATGGTCCCCAGTTATAAGTGGTGTACCCCAGGGTTCAGTGCTGGGACCACTATTATTCACCTTATTTATTAATGATATAGAGGATGGGATTAATAGCACTATTTCTATTTTTGCAGATGACACCAAGCTATGTAATATAGTTCAGTCTATGGAAGATGTTCATGAATTACAGGCAGATTTAAACAAACTAAGTGTTTGGGCATCCACTTGGCAGATGAAGTTTAATGTAGATAAATGTAAAGTTATGCATCTGGGTACCAACAACCTGCATGCATCATATGTCCTAGGGAGCGCTACACTGGGGGAGTCACTTGTTGAGAAGGATCTGGGTGTACTTGTAAATCATAAACTAAATAACAGCATGCATTGTCAATCAGCTGCTTCAAAGGCCAGCAGGATATTGTCGTGTATTAAAAGAGGCATGGACTCGCGGGACAGGGATGTAATAATGCCACTTTACAAAGCATTAGTGAGGCCTCATCTAGAATATGCAGTCCAGTTCTGGGCTCCAGTTCATAAAAAGGATGCCCTGGAGTTGGAAAAAATACAAAGAAGAGAAACGAAGCTAATAAGGGGCATGGAGAATCTAAGTTATGAGGAAAGATTGAAAGAATTAAACCTATTTAGCCTTGAAAAAAGACGACTAAGGGGGGACATGATTAACTTATATAAATATATGAATGGCACATACAAAAAATATGGTGAAATCCTGTTCCTTGTAAAACCCCCTCAAAAAACAAGGGGGCACTCCCTCCGTCTGGAGAAAAAAAGGTTCAACCTGCAGAGGCGACAAACCTTCTTTACTGTGAGAACTGTGAATCTATGGAATAGTCACCGCAGGAGCCGTCACTGCAGGGACAGTAGATGGCTTTAAAAAAGGCTTAGATAATTTCCTAGAACAAAAAAGTATTAGCTCCTATGTGTAGAATTTTTTCCTTCCCTTTTCCCGTCCCTTGGTTGAACTTGACGGACATGTGTCTTTTTTCAGCCGTACTAACTATGTAACTATGTAACACATGTATTATAAATGGCACATGGTGGGGCCCTGAAACATTAAGTTATGACTCTGGGAAAGGATTCATCAGGGGTTGTTTTGGTTTTTTTTCAGATGTAACTTATTTTTTTATGTGCCATTGGTTAGAAATGGTTTTTACATGTTTTTACGTCTGATTACCTTGATATACCGTATAACACTAAGTGGCATTTTCTGAACATACTGGACAATCTTTGGTGCATTCATCATTGTCACCTCCACTACCCTGACTAGACAGTTTATTGAGAATTGCATTCCAGATTAGATGATGGTGATGTTTTATAGAAAAATATGCCCTCCACTGCTTTATTTTTCTTGCTTTATACCAAAAGTAAAATCCACGTTTTGCTTACCGAGTAAAATACTAACATTCTCTTTTTCCAATCAAAGAATGGAATGTGTGCGCTATATACTTCTGTTCAAAGTTTGGAAATACTGTGCGCCTCCCAACATTCATAAAAATTTTGGACTACTTTTATGGTATCCCAACCAATCAGTAGCAGAAAAACATTGCATTTTGTACAGGGATTAGCTGTCAATGGGCTGTGCAGTGAGACACAAGTAAAAAAAAAACCACCAGAGACTATTCCGTATGACTCTTTGTAAATATACAGAGCCGTTTTTTAACAGTTTGTCTTCCAAAAATAAGACAAAAGGGGGGTGGGCAGTCAGCCTGAAATGCTTACCTAAATTCTGCATATATAGACATTAATGGTTATATTTGGCCATATTATATTCATATTTATTGCTGAATAATTTCCACAAGTCAGCCCTTTGGGACTAAACAAGTAACCCCTTCCCACAAATGGACATACTATTACGTCCTAATTGTAGTCACCTAAATGCAATAGGAGGGAATATTACTGTGAGAATCCAGACTCTGATCGAAAGCAACTGCACCATCTAAGCGGTTTGACAGACAGAGGATTATCCTTCTGTTAGCCCAATGGTGCGAGGTGCCGATGGCTTATTTTGGCGTCCGGGTGCCTAACCTTACGAAATAAATTGTTAAGTGTTCCAAAGCATTATATAAATGATCAAACAATCGTGGCTTCAAGTTTGCTAGTGGAACAAATAAAAAAGTTAAATTAAGTTTAGTAAAGTTCCATAAAAAAAAGGTGTCCATCCCAAAAACAAACAATTTTTTTTAATTTAAAAATATTGCTATTTTCCATTACCCCCCAAAAAAAAAACAAATAAAAGTCAATCAATAAATTATATGTACCCCAACATGGTGGCAATAAAAACGACGAATAGCTAGGTCATGGGGCAAATAAAAAGTTATGGGTCTTGGAATGCGCAGAAAAAAAAAATTGCCCGATTCTTACGGCTCAAAACAAGTTGGTCCTAAAACTTGTGTTTCATGAAGGCACCCTCAAATGCAATCCAAAGAACGCCCAGTCCTACTTATAAACGCAGAGATGATTCTTTATGCCATCTTGTTGCTCTGGTTGGGTGGGATATGTGATGTTCAGTAGTAATAGTCATTCAAATATTTGTGATATTTTTTATTGTTCTTGCTTATTATTGGTACTCGGAATTCAAAATTATTTACTGCACTGTATTTTTAATTCAAGGAATTTTCCTTTTCCAACTTTAAATTACATATTTCTTACGTGTACAAATGTTTAACAAAGTTTGATTATGGAGTTCTGTGGACAACCAAAGGAGTAACTTAAAGCTTCTGGGACCCAATGTAAAATCTTTAACAGGGCCCTTACCTACCATGTGCCATTTTAAATATTGGAGTCTATTTATTTGGCAAACGGCTTTTGGGCCTCCGCAGGCACCAGGGCCTATATGTGGGACTGCTTGCTCAGCACCTCCTATAGCTATAGCTGGCTCCGGTGGCTGACACTGTTGTAGAGGGCTGTGGTTGCCACTAACATGGAGTTCTGTTACTCACACTGTATAAGAGGTCTGTGGCAGATACCTATCCAGGGTCTGTGACTGAAACGGTTAATGGAGGGTCTGCGGATAGCACTGATAGTTGTATGTGAGTCTATCACGGTTATGGTGTGTTTATTTTATAAAGATTACTCGAAGAAACTTAACCCCTTAAGGACACGTCCAATTTTGGCCTTGAGAACGGAAAATTTTTTAAATTTTTTTCTCTTTGCATTCCAGCACTCACGCTCGTGTGATGTAGCTGTATAAGACTGTGGTGCTGTATAAGAGGTGCCATTTTTCGGCCCATTTCCATTATCGTTTAATTTATATTATTTTTATTCTGGCAAAAATGCTGAAAAAAAGCAGTTCCGATTAAGTTTTCCTGTTTTGTTTTTTGTACAGCAGTCTCACGATCATTATAAATTATGCCATACATTTGTTGTGCAGGCTGTGACAATACCAAATATGTGTATACTATTTTATTTTTTGAGACTTTTATTTATTGTAAAAATGTGCATTTGTGTGCAGTTTTTTTAAAGATTTTTTTTTTACATAATTACATAGGTTAAAAAAGACACAGGTCCATCAAATTCAACATTTCTCAATCCATTACCCATCATTCATTGCTTGATTAATTATAACCCTCAATGCCATGTCAGTAAATATTCCTCTAGGCTTTTTATAAATGCTGACATAGTATCTGCCATTACTACCTCTTGGGGTGGGGCATTCCATAGTTTGACTACTCTAACTGTAAAGAACCCTTTCCTATATTGATGTCTGAAACGTCTTTCTTCCACACACAATGAATATCCTTTGTAGAGTCCTTGGAAAGAACAGATTATGTGCGAGTTCTTTGTATTGACCACATATATATTTATAAATGTTAATAAGATCACCTCACTTTTTTTTTTTTAATACAGCAGTTAACGTTCTTTGAGATAGAATGCTGGATCTTGTAATAACCAGAAAGATCTTGCATTCTGAGCTTGGATTCTGCCATGGTTAATGATAGGAGAACTCAGGGGATGCCAGGATAGCCCTACCCAGAAGTACACGTTTACTGAAGTTATTTTTGATTTTTTTTAATAACAGATATTTAGAAAATGATTAAGTTCTAAAGAGGCTAATGGATTATCAAATAAAACAGGTCCCGCTAAAAGTTACGCTTTAAGGAAGTTGTCAACTTTATAGAGGATAAGCTAAACCTGCTGCGCAGACCCCATTTGCTCAGCTGTTAAAAATAGTTTGATTAACTTGCAGCATCCCCACAGGTGAAATTAAGTACTACATGGGTACTTTTAAAATTAATGGACTGTCAGTGCAATGCATGGACATGCTCAGTCCTACAAGTCATAGTGACATGTCAGAAGTTTTGATGGGTGGGGGTCGAGCACTAGGACCATCACCAATCGCTAAAACGAAGCGGCAGAAGTACTCGTGTGAGCGCTCAGCAGCTTCATTTCTGTTTGGCTTTTTCCGGAAGGCCGATGTAGTGGAGTATGGACTCATAGACTTGCTATTGAGGCCGTACACTGCTACATTGATTTCCGGAAAAAGCCGAACAGAAACTAAGCGGCTGAGCACTTCTGCCACTTCGTTTTAGCTATTGGTGGAGGTCCTAGTGCTCGGACCCCCACCAATGAAAACTTCTGACATGTCACTATGGCATGTTAGAAGTTTGATGAACGATTAGTTAACCTTTAATAATATAATAAATAACAATCAGGCAACCCCCTGAATTTCCATTAAAAACAACTAACTAACCAACCCTTTATTGCTTTCTGGAAGACAATGCCAAATTTGATTAATTTTCAAGTGAGGAAAATGTTTTTTCTTGTCAGTATAAGACATTCCTTTACTTCTTCTGCAGTATCTTCTTGTATGTTGATGATTTAAGTTCTATGAAAAACATCTCTTTTCACTCAAGTTGTGCTCTTTTGTAGACCATTTATCATTGTCACCTTGCTCCAAAACAAGATAATAAAAAAATATATTTTTTCCTAATGTTCAGGGAAATGTTCTTATTAATAATGATTCTCTTTAAGCCAGCACTGCAGACTTCTACTACATATTATTTCTTAATAAGGTAGTGTTGAGTTTATATTCTGTTTCTGAGATATCTTTCAAAATATGAAGACAAGCACATAGCAAAATCATGACAAAATCAAGGTACGTAGATGATCAGTGGAGTCATTAGGCCTGCGCACCAGGTACACGTGCCCTGGATCTTATGCCTAAAGCCCGGGGACAATGTAGGGTGGTAATTGGTTGTTGTACGGTGGTCTAATTCAATCATTACATGGGGGTAATATTTGGACATGGTAAAGGATGACTCAAGTACTGAAAAAGCCCCCCAATAAAATCCATTATTTATTATAACAAGTTTAAAAATGCATTTAAAGCAACCCGGTCAGAAAGGCTGACGCGTTTTGGACGGTGTCCCCAGTCATAGCCTAAGGCTTTGCTGACCTGATTGCTTTCTTTGGATTTTTAAACTGGTTACAATATATTGTGCTTTTTATTGGGGAGCTTTTTCAGTGCTGGAGCCTTCCTTTACCATTACATATAGCTGTTTTCTTGCTTTCAAACTGTCCGTGCACAAGCCCATCCCCGGCCCCATCATGTACACGTGAGCTGACTTCTTTTGTTCTATAATATTTGGACATGGTGTGGAGGTATTATTTGGTCGCTATGGTATTAAATGTTCCTTGCATGAGGGTATTATTTAGTCATTATATGATTACAATTTAAAGGTTTGCTATACCTGTTTACGTCGGGCAAATTATTTGGGTCTGGGGCTAAAAAGGACACATGCACATCGTAAAAACATTTATTATGATATTTGTATTCCTGTGAAATATGTTCTGTGTCTACACTGTATATCAGAAAATTGTATGGATATATATACCTAAAACAGAAAACACACATGAACTAGACAAAAACATCTGCAGACTACTGTATGTACATGTTATATGTAACTGTAATGCAGCACCAATAGAATTCCATGGAGAACTGTTGTACTTGATACAAACAGAAAATAAATTTTTGGCACACTCTATCATGTAAAGAAAAAAACATTGCAACAGCACTCTGGGAACGCTACTACCTAATACACTATATGTAGATAAATTTTCATTACTGCTACGTTTACTTACAAAAGTGACACTCAGTGCACATTTTGATCAAATTGTGTGAGCCCACCTGCCACAACAAGGCGACCTTTTTTAAGTGGGTCTCTAACCTAAAAATACACCTCTGTTCTGAGTCTAAGCCTACAAAATATACTCAGGGTAGGTAGGAACTAGCTTTACCCTAATTAAAATCACCCTTGGGTAGAATGGGCGGAGTGCACAACCAAAAATGGAGGCAGTCACCACCCCCACATGTACAATATGAAACACAAAAAAATATACTATATATAAATAAATATGCTTTACTGCTTAGTTTACCAACAAAAGTGAGGTTCATATTGTACATGTGAAGGTGGGGACTTCCTTAATTTTTGGTTGTGCACTCCCCCCATTCTGCCCAATGGTGCTATTAATTGGAGTAAAGCTGGTTCCTACCTACCCTGAGTACAGGGGCGTAGCTAGAGGCTCATGGGCCCCGATGCAAAAATTCTTACTGGGCCCCCCCCCCCGCAAACTTCTCATGGCCGACGGTCCGCTTTCAGCTGCATCGCTGGGTCTCCTAAGTGACCCAACAATGCAGCACTAGCAGCCGGGGGCGTCACTAAGGCTGGGTTCACACACACTATTTACGGACGTAATTCGGGCGTTTTAGCATTGAATTACGTCCGAAAATGCGGCTCAAAAGCGTCGGCAAACATCTGCCCATTCATTTGAATGAGTCTTACGATGTTCTGTGCCGACGGTCATTTTTTTTTACGCGTCGCTGTCAAAAGGCGGCGCGTAAAAAAGTGCCTGTCACTTCTTCAGATGTAAATGGAGCCGTTTTCCATGGACTCCATGGAAAACCAGCTTCAATTACTTCCGTAATGGACGCAGCAAAAGACGCCTGCACATGCCATTACGGCTGAAATTACGGTGCTGTTTTCTCCTGAAAAGAGCACAGTAATTTCAGCCGTAACAGATGCTGCCGTGTGAACATACCCTCAGGGCTTAAAATGTCCGGGAAATAGCCCCAATACATATGTGTCCGCCCCAAAAAAAAGTGTGTATATGAGACAGCATAGCATATCTATAGCACTACGACCCTATAAACTATGGATAGGATTAGATACAGTGGCTGAGCAGACAGTATCACACATGATAGGATTAGATACAGTGGCTCAGAAGGCAGTATCACACATGATCGGATTAGATACACAGCTCAGCAGACAGTATCACACATGATAGGATTAGATACAGTGGCCCAGCAGACAGTATCACACATGATAGGATTAGATACAGTGGCTCAGCAGACAGTACCACACATGATAGGATTAGATACAGTGGCTCAGCAGACAGTACCACACATGATAGGATTAGATACAGTGGCTCAGCAGACAGTATCACACATGATAGGATTAGATACAGTGGCTAAGCAGACAGTACCACACATGATAGGATTAGATACAGTGGCTCAGCAGACAGTATCACACATGATAGGATTAGATACAGTGGCTCAGCAGACAGTATCACACATGATCGGATTAGATATAGGGCCCAGCAGACAGTATCATACATGATTGGATTAGATACACAGCTCAGCAGACTGTATCACACATGATTGGATTAGATACAGGGCTCAGCTCGCTGACATTGCGTCTCCAGCGCTGGACCCAGGATAGGTAAGAATAATAATTTTGCTTCTTTATGTGTTACTGATTATTTTTGTGTTTTTTTTACAGGTTCGGTTGTTGGACTTCGGATACGAGGACTTCAATGACGGCGTTTTTTTTATTCTCAATAAAATGGTTAATGAGGGTTGTGTTTTTTATTTCAATAAAATATTTTTCTATGTGCTTGTATCTTTTTAAACTTTATTATCACCGCCTTAGTAATAATGGCCGCTGGCTGATTGACAACCTCCATTACTAAGGCGAGGCTTAATGTTAGCCGGTGCAGAGGCTACACTAACCCCCATTATTACCCCGGTACCCACCGCCACCAGGAGTACTGGGAAGAGCCGGGTATGAACCAGTACCCGACCATCTGTAGTGACGGGCAGGCATCGGGGTGGCCGCAGGCTGGTAGTATTAGGCTGGGGAAGGCCAAAAACAGTGGCCCTTCCCACCCTTGTAATGCTGCCTGCTGCTACTGTGTTGTATCTGGCTGGTTATGAAAATTGGGGGGGACCCGAAATCGTTCTTTCCAATTATTATTTTTTTTTTTTTTAAATGACGTGGGGTCCCCCCCATTTTCATAACCAGCCAGATACAATAAAGCAGCAGCAGGCAGCATCACCAGGATGGGAAGGGCCACTGTTTTTGGCCTTTCCCCTCCTGATAATACCAGCCTGCGGCCACCCCAGTGGCCGACAATCACTACAGATGGTCAAGTACTGGATCGTACCCGGCTCTTCCCAGCACCCCTGGTGGCGGTGGGTACCGGGGTAATAAAGGGGGTTAGTGTTAGCCTCTGCATCCGCTAACACTAAGCCCCGCCTTAGCAATGGATGCTGTCAATCACCCGGCGGCCATTACTAAGGCAGTACTAATATAGTTTAAAAAAAAAACACAAAGACATAGAAAAAATATTTTATTGAAATAAAAAAAACAAAACACACAACCCTCATTAACCATTTTATTAATAAAAAAAAAGCTGTCATCGAAGAAGTCCTGGAATCCGCCGTAGTCCAACGACCGAACCTGTAAGAAAACACACAAAAAATGATTAGTAACACGTGTTAGGGTATGTGCACACACACTAATTACGTCCGTAATTGACGGACGTATTTCGACCGCAAGTACTGGACCGAACACAGTGCAGGGAGCCGGGCTCCTAGCGTCGTACTTATGTACGACGCTAGGAGTCCCTGCCTCGCTGCCGAACAACTGTCCCGTACTGAAAACATGTTTACAGTATGGGACAGTTGTCCTGCAGCGAGCCAGGGACTCCTAGCATCGTACATAACTATGATGCTAGGAGCCCGGCTCCCTGCACTGTGTTCGGTCCAGTACTTGCGGCCGAAATACGTCCGTCAATTACGGACGTAATTAGTGTCTGTGCACATACCCTAAGGCTTAGATACAGGGCCCATGTGTGATACTGTCTGTGGGACCCTGTATCTAAGCCTACCACAAGGTAGGCTTAGATACAGGGTCCAGCAGACAGTAATCTTATACAGTATAAGATTACTGTGTGCTGGGGCCCTGTATCTAAACCTACAGTGTGGTAGGCTTAGATACAGGGCCCAGCAGACAGGATCACGCATGGGCCATGTATCTAAGCCTACCATGTGATTGGCTTAGATACAGGGCCCAGCAGACAGGATCACACAATCTGTGATCCTGTCTCATGGGCCCCCTAAGCCTGATACATCGTAGGCTTAGGGGTTGTGCAGTCCCTAAACATTGATGGCCTATCCACAGGATAGGCCATCAATAGCTGATGTGTCGCCCGGGACCCGCAAATCAGCTGTTTTGAAGGGGCCGCAGCACTCGTACGAGAGCTGCTTCCCCTTCATTTCACTACTCGCTCACACTGTGAATCGCCGACACCGATTCACAGTGTGACCGGAATGAAGTGACAGGAATGAAGGGGAGCAGCTCTCGTACGAGTGCTGCGGCCCCTTCAAAACAGCTGATTGGCGGGTCCCGGGAGTCAGACCCCGCCAGTCAGGGCTAACCTTACCTTCCTCTTCGGCCGCGGCGGGAGTTCTGTAGTTTCGATGCTGTGCGCGGCGGCATAGCGCTGTGACGTCATGCGCTGCGCACAGCGCTTGACGTCAGGACCTCCGCTGCGATCCGGAACCAGGAAGGTAAGTAAAGTATGTTACTATAGTAACTTTTTATTGATGTGGTGCGGGGGGCCGTGGGCCCCCCTGGCTTCTGGGCCCGGTCGCAATTGCGACCGCTGCGACCCCTATAGCTACGCCAGTGCCTGAGTATATTCTGCAGGTTTACACCCTGAACTGATGGGCTGTCCAACCTTTTTTGTGTTTCATTGGCACACTCTATCAGATACCGTATTACGCTATTCTCCCATAAAAGCATTGAAGTTCTAGGGGACTAGATCTCCGCAACGCAGCACCATAAAGAAGCATAATGAAGCGGTGTACCTCTGTGCTGGGTCTTATTGTAATTTATTAAAGGAAAGTATTTTGCATAAATTTAAGAAATGGTGCAATATACGAAATTTCTGATTATTAGTGTAAAAATTATTTTTAAATTTAAACACAAAAATAACAAAACTGCTGATTCACGTCTTCTATCATATAAGATACCCACAGACAATAACTGCTTCCTGCAGATGAACTAATTTTAACAACACTTAAAATATATTTTACCACTTCCTACCAGATGCAGTCAATCAGGTATTTGGTCAAAGCCAATTTATTGTAAAAAAACAAAAGAGCATAATGTAATGTCTCTGTTTTTTTTAGTATGTTTATATACAATAAATTAGCTTTTACCAAAAACCTAATTGACTCGTGGAGCTATTTCGCCTGGATGGTGTCGCTTTTTACAGTGAATCCTACCTGGTCCCCATTGTTTTTATCTACCTGCATCGACTCCCCGACAAGGTTGGCACCTGACGCTGTAGAGATTAAGGCAACGGCAACATTGTTCCCAACTATCTGGTTCTGCAATAGTGTTGTGTCAATTAATGCACAACAATTTAATGTGAGCCTTCATTTATTAAACTCAACAGAGAAAGCCATTCTTAACCTGACGTACCCACCCTATGTAGCGCCTGTTTGTTCTCTTTGTTCTCACTTAGCCTTTGTATATACCAGATGCATGTGGAATAATAACGTATCTACATATCAGTAAGTGTCAGGGGTAAAACAATTATGCAAATGACATAATTGAAAAATTTGGAATGGGCCCCTTACGCTTGCATTAGCCTAACACATACAGTGCTCCCTTAAGGTACAACATTTATTTACTTCAGGATGATCACTCTAAATTAAAAAAGATTGTAACTTTAGTAATCAACTGTTTGTTCTCCAACTCCGAACCTTTGTCAACCTAAAATAAGAAAAAAATAAAGATTAAAGGGTTATATGGTATATGTGATTATTGCCTGATCTCTAGAGCCCTTTACCTGTTCTACATGTAGGACAGGTAGAGAGCAGTACAGTACATGTGGTACAGGTAGAGAGCAGTACAGTACATGTAGGACAGGTAGAGAGCAGTACAGTACATGTGGTACAGGTAGAGAGCAGTACAGTACATGTAGGACAGGTAGAGAGCAGTACAGTACATGTGGTACAGGTAGAGAGCAGTACAGTACATGTATACAGGTAGAGAGCAGTACAGTACATGTGGTACAGGTAGAGAGCAGTACAGTACATGTAGTACAGGTAGAGAGCAGTACAGTACATGTGGTATAGGTAGAGAGCAATACAAAACATGTAGTACAGGTAGAGAACAGTATAGTATATATAGTACAGGTATAGAGCAGTACAGTACATGTAGAACAGTTAGATAGCAGTACAGTACATGTAGTACAGGTGGAGAGCAGTGGCACGGGCCCCCACCATGGCCGGAGGCTCAGCTAGCTGCCGCTATGGCTACTACAGCGCGACGCCACTTAACACTACGGCAGAGCAGGGAGGTATCTCCCTGCTCTGCCATTAAAGGGGTTGTTCCTACAAAAGACATGTATCCCCTATCCACAGGATAGGGGATACATGTGTGATCGCTAGCAGTAATAGGGAGAACTGGGGCTGAAAGTCCCCTGAAGTTCTCCATCACAAACCTCGGACTGTGTAGGCAGCTCCGTAGAAATGAATGGAGCACCTGTCGCGCTTGTGCGCATGTGTGACCAGCGCTCCTTTCATTTATATTGAACTGCGCAGACGCCGGAAGTCAGAGGTTATCTACAGAGGGGGCTGTATGGCGTTATCTACAGGGGGGCTGTATGGCGTTATCTACAGGGGGGCTGTATGGCGTTATCTACAGGGGGGCTGTATGGTGTTATCTACAGGGGGGCTGTATGGCGTTATCTACAGCGGGGCTGTATGGCGTTATCCACAGGGGGGGCTGTATGGCGTTATCTACAGGGGGGCTGTATAGCGTTATCTACATGGGGGATGGGAGAGCAGTACAGTACATGTAGTACAGGTGGAGAGCAGTATAGTACATGTAGTACAGGGAGAGAGCAGTGTAGTACATGTAGTACAGGTGGAGAGCAGTATAGTACATGTAGTACAGGTGGAGAGCAGTATAGTACATGTAGTACAGGGAGAGAGCAGTACTGTACATGTAGTACAGGTAGAGAGCAGTGCAGTACATGTAGTACAGGTAGAGAACAGTACAGTACATGTAGTACAGGGAGAGAGCAGTACAGTACATGTAGTACAGGGAGAGAGCAGTACAGTACATGTAGTGCAGGGAGAGAGCAGTACAGTACATATAGTACAGGTAGAGAGCAGTACTGTACATGTAGTACAGGTGGAGAGCAGTACATTACATGTAGTGCAGGTAGAGAGCAGTACAGTACATGTAGTACAGGTAGAGAGCAGTACAGTACATGTAGTTCAGGTGGAGAGCAGTATAGTACATGTAGTACAGGGAGAGAGCAGTACAGTAGATGTAGTACAGGGAGAGAGCAGTACAGTACATGAAGTACAGGTAGAGAGCAGTACAGTACATGCAGTACAGGTGGAGAGCAGTATAGTACATGTAGTACAGGTAGAGAGCAGTACAGTACATGTAGTTCAGGTGGAGAGCAGTATAGTACATGTAGTACAGGGAGAGAGCAGTACAGTAGATGTAGTACAGGGAGAGAGCAGTACAGTACATGAAGTACAGGTAGAGAGCAGTACAGTACATGCAGTACAGGTGGAGAGCAGTATAGTACATGTAGTAGTGGGAGAGAGCAGTACAGTACATGTAGTACAGGTAGAGAGTAGTACAGAACATGTAGTACAGGTGGAGAGCAGCACCATTTGTAGCAGATCCGCACTCTCTAGCATTGTTGTAATATGGATTTAGGACATGAAGTCCCAAGAAAGTCCATAGTAAGATGAACATATGATAGCCTGATGCCATTGTTACTGTAGAGAAAAGCATAAGTCAAATTTATGCACATTTAACCCATTGACACACCAGTATATCCCCTACGCCCTTGTGCAGGAGTTGAAATATGGAGTGGGCTCACGTGCTGAGCCTGCCCTATACATTGCAGGTGTTAGCTGTGTATTACAGCTGACACCTCGCACTAACGGCCAGGAACAGAGAGTACTCTGTTCCTGTCAGTTTAACCTCTTAGATGCCACAGTCAGTAGCAAACGCAGCACTCTAAGTAAATAGAAATAGGGGAGAGGCCTCCTCCAAAAGCGCCATCACAGCTCTCATGACGTGATCGCGGGGTGCCAATGGTTGTCTAGACAGCCTAGTGGCCAAATGAAAACCCCCAGATCTGCCTTCTCTCTGCTCCTTAAGCCCTGTCTCAGAGCTTAACAGGAGCCTATAAAAATGACAATACATTGTATTGCAGTGTATTGTACCAGCCATCTGAGGATCGCTAGCGCGAATCCCCTAGGTTTGAATAATAAAGAGTTGAAATTAGTTAAACAAAGTTTTCAGTAGTGTACGAAAAAAAAATATATATCAAAAGTTCAATCAAAATTACTTTTCCCATTTTTCCTCTAAAGTACTGTAAAAAAAAATACAAACATATATATCGTATCTCGGTTTTCACATTTAAACAAAATGCGCCCACCTTAACACTATCTTTGAGATTTTTTTCCAGCTTGGAAATACTTTTTTAAAATGCATACGACTTACCCAGAAAGCATTTGACTCCCAAGGATGTTATAGTCTAAACAATTTACTGACCTTGCATTTTTCATTAACATGGAGGCAATGATCTCATGCTCGATGGAGTCATTTTACATACTGTACATAGCAAATCACTCAGAGGTCATGGCCTGACAAACCCAATGCCAAGAAAAAGGAGTTTCTCGCAATTTTGAGGCTTTCACGTCTCATTGCGTCATAGATCTGCATCGCTAGGTAACATTTTCCTGGAGCCTTTACACAGCAACAGGACATAATAATCCCTCATCTATTAATCTGAACAGATTTCTTCTTTGTAGTCTTCGCTTCTTACATATGGTTCCAATTAAATCATTGAAAGTTAAAATATACGAATATCCTATTTTTAGCATATAGGATACAGGATATTACATCGTAGAAGACGGATTGTTTGGCCCAGAAGGAAAGTTCAATCAAGTAATTCAAGCAATAAAGACAGGAATAAATGAACATGTGTAACTATATATGTCCTAACAAGAATGTATATGTCGAGCTTCGTTATTGTATTATAAATTTAACCCCTTCCCACTTGTGGTGTACAAGTCGGCTAAACGTGTAAAGACTGTAATTCACAGGTCTGCTTCCCTTATATAAAATTATGTTTGTATTCCTTTAAATGTATGTATACCGCTTTAAGTGTTTATTATTGCCATGTAAGTATTGTAATATCTCTATACATTGTGTGAGAGTGCAGCTAGACCACTTGAAGTGCTGACGGACCCTGAGTCTGATGAAATATTGTAGTTTGGTCCTGTGCCGAGAAACCATGTGTCTGCTGAAAGCTTGTAGTTAGGCCCTGTGTCTGCTGCAAGCTTGTAGTTGGGCCCTGTGCCATGGGACCCTATGTCTGCTGAAAGCTTGTAGTTGGACTCGGTGCCTTGGGACCCTGTGTCTAATGAAAGTTTGTAGTTGGACACTGTGCCGTGGGACCCTGTGTCTGCTGAAAACTTGTGGTTTGGCACTGTACAGTAGGACCCTGAGTCTGTTGAAAGCTTGCAGTTGGGCACTGTGACGTGGGACCCTGTGTCTGCTGAAAGCTTGGAGTTGGGCACTGTGTCGTGGGACCCTGTGTCTGCTGAAAGCTTGCAGTTGGGCACTGTGTCGTGGTACCCTGTGTCTGTTGAAAGTGTGTATTTCGGCCCTGTGCCAAGGGACTCTGTTTCTGCTGAAAGCTTCCAGTTGGGCCCTGTGCCAAGGGACCCTGTTTCTAATGAAAGCTTGCAGTTGGGCGCTGTGCCGTGGGACCCTAGAGCTGCTGTGCTTGCAGTAGGGCCCTGACATTGGCCATCTTGAGTCTGGAGGTGAGCTGTGAAGTGAAGCGACCGGACATAGAGAGGAGAGGTGCAGAGTGGATCTGAGGAGCAGCCATAAAACTGCTGGTAATTCGCACCAGAGCCCAGACATTCTAAGTCCCCAAGGGTTGATGTACCTGGGAGCTCCTGTTTGTTGCTGGGAGAGAAGCTATGAGCAATGAGAGAGGGACTGCATCCAGATGGTATTAGTTATTTTCCTTTTTCTTTTGGGCCTTTTGGAAAACACCTTCTTACACAAGATAAATAACCATTAAATAAATGTAACTACCAAAACACTAGTCCCTTGTGGGGTGACGCTAGTTGGTAAGATCTCACCTCAGTGCTGAATTTTCATCTGCACTGCTCATTACTGCTGGAGAAGGGTCTTTCCAAAACTATTCCTACATAGTTGAAGCATACAATTGTCCAAAATGTCTTATGTGCTGAAGCATTAGGATTTCCTTTCAATGGAACTAAGGGGCCTAGACCAAGCCTTGAAAAACAACCCCATAGCATTATCCCACCTCCAGCAAACTTTACAGCTGGCACAATGCAGTCAGGCGGGTAACGTTCTCCTGGCATTATCCAGACCCAGACTCATCCATCAGACCGCCAGATAGTGAAGCGTCATTCATCACTCCACCACTCCATCCGACACTTGACATTGTGCTTGGTGATGTAAGGCTGGCATGCAGCTGCTCGGCCAGTCAAACCCATGCCATGAAGCTCCAGGGGCACAGTTTTTGTCCTGAGTTTAATGCCAGAGGAGCTCTGCAGTTATTAAGTCAGCAGAGCGTTGGTGACTTTTATGCATTATGCTCCTCAGCACTCGACGCCCCGCTTTGTAATTTTACGTGGTCTGCACTTCGTGGCTGAGTTGCTGAGGTACCTAAACGCTTTCACTTTGTAATAATATCACTCACAGTTGATCATGGAAAATCTTGGAGGGAACAAATTTCACGAATTGACATATTGCAAAGGTGGCGTCCTATTACAGGACCACGCTGGAATTCAGTGAGCTCTTTAGTACAACCCATTTTTTCACAAATGTTTGTAAAGGCGACTGCATGGCTAGGGCTGGAACTCTTTTTTTATTTTATAGAAAAATACAAAACATATCCACAAAGTTAATAACAGAAAATAAAAACAAAATCTTGACTAAAAATACATTGCTGTATATATAACACCTGACCTGGCCCCACATACTCCACTCATACAGCCACATTCACACCTTATCCAAAACAACAAGTAAATTCTCCAAAAAAAAAAACAACAGACAAACTACAGAACAAAACAATAGCAGAAAAGAACCTACCCTCACCATGCCAACCAAAGTGCACAGAAGCAATAACAACACCCCAAACAACAAAACACCCTTTTATTTTTTTTTCCAAATTTTTTATTTTTTATTTTTTTAAAAAAATTTTTTTTTTTTAAATATATATATATATATTTTTTTCTTTATTTTTTCCCTTCACCATAATAAATGTTACACACACATATCTTATCTTTCCCTATGCTTACATAATCTAACCTTCACCAACCCCAGCTGGCATCTCGCCTCATGTCCTCTCATGTCCGCGTAGTCCAGATGCTGGCCTCTATTACCACACAAACCACCCCAGCCCAGCCCCCCTCCCCATGTCCTCCCATGTCCGCATAGTCCAGGGCTGGGCTAGGCACACCCCCACCACAACCCCAACCCTCCTCCCAACCTAACTATTACCCCCTGAAAAATGACCCTAGTCTAACAATATACAAAATTATATACAATATATACACAACTATCACAACATATCTTACAATATCATACAAATACAAAACCAAAACATTCCCGAAAGCACCAAGTTCGGTCGCTTGTAAACCCTTTTTCTGCCTTTACCAAAAATAAAACACTTCTTGTGCTTACCCAGCCCATCACCAGAGAGAGAGAAGGGAAAGGCCCCCCAGCACCCCCCCAGAGGCCAAACTCCACGTCCACCGCCTCACCCATCCCTATCGCTTGCCTTATCTCCTTCCCCTATTACTAGCCCTTCTCCTGACCCTACTAAAAAACTGACCCTATGCTGACCCTCACCTTTCCCTATTCCTAGCCCTATCGCTAATATTCTTTTGGTGCCTCAGTGGAATGCAGACCCCCACCTCCAGTTGAGCACCGGCGAAAACCCTCCCCTCCCCCTCATGGAGGCCGACACATTAAGGTACCCGAAAGGAAAAGCCCCTCCAAAGGCGAGAGGCTTTGGATGCCCCCAATCTGTCAACCTCCAAAGAATGCACCTTCACCAGGTCACCCATGATATTGCTAACAACCTCATCGACTAGGAGGATTTTCTTCTGAGTAGAAACTAGGCTTCGTGTATTCCATGTAAAGTGCCTAACCACTATACTGACTAGAAACAAGGTGCAATGGTCCCTACCACCAAGGTCTCCGAACACTCCATAGGCCCACCCAGCATAGGAGAGGATGGTTAGGCCTGGCCAACCAATGGAGGCTCCCACCCTTTTGTATACCTCTGTATTAAAGGGGCAATGAAGCAGGAAATGCTCCATGCTTTCCAGCACGCCGCCACACTCCTCCCGGGGAAATCCCCTATCATCAGAGTTTCTGTACTTCAAGTTGCCTCTTACATACAGTCTCCCATGGAAGCAACGCCAAGCCAGATCCCAAAACTTCTGGGGAATCCTCGCTGAATTTAAACGTTTTAATCCCACCCCGAGGTCACTACTTGGGCAGTCTTTGAGCGCAAGGGGCTTCTGAAAGTGGGTCATCAGAACCCTACTGTCAAGAAATGTTCTCGACATGGTCAGGATCTCCCGCACTCCCAGACCCCACCGGCGAACAATCTTCAGCACCAGGGTGGCATAAGCCGGGAGATGTCCGTGAGGCGTACGCAGGTCTTTCACTTGCCCTCCTCTGTCCCATTCCTGGAAGAAAGGCAGAAACCATCCCCTGCAGGATATCCACCAAGGAGCCCTCTCTTGCCAGAGGTTTGCCAGGTTGATCTTAACAAAGGTGTTTACTAGAAACACCACCGGGTTAACCATATCTAACCCGCCTAGTCTCCTTCGTAGGTAAGTAACCTCCCTCTTGATTAGGTTAAGCCTGTTCCCCCATAACAGCTGGAAGAACAGGCAATAGACCCGAGTCCAGAGAGGTTCTGGCAAAATGCACACACTGCCTAGGTAGAGCAACATGGGCAACAGGTAGGCCTTGGCCAGGTGAACTCTTTCCCTCAGGGTTAAGGACCAACCCTTCCATTGGCCTCCCAGTTTTTCTTGGGATAATCACCCGGGCCAAATTCGACTCCTAAGATCTTAGCAGACCCCTGAGGCTCTGGAAAGGTGTCCGGGAGATCAAAACCAGGATCTCCCCCTCCCAGCCAGAGACTCTCGCACTTATCCCAGTTGATCTTGGACCCAGATGCCAACGAGCAACGTTCCACTTCCGACATCACCCACTCCGCCTCCCCTCTCGAGGAGACGAAAATAGAGACGTCGTCTGCGTACGCAACCACCCTCTGAGTGGCTTCCGGCGCCTCCAGGCCGGCCCCGACCCCCCACCAATGGCCCACGATCGATCCCTTTAAGAAAAGGATCAATTGCAAACACATATAGCAAAGGGCTCAAGGGACAACCCTGGCGGACACCAGACCCAACCTCAAAGGGGGTTCCAACCCAATCGTTCACCAGCGCAAAAGTCTCAGCCCCAGTATATAAGGTCTGAAGCCAATTGACAAACCCCCCCGGTAGGCCGTACCTCAGAAGGACCGACCAGAGGTACTCGTGGTCCACCCGGTCAAAAGCCTTGGCCTGGTTCAAGGACAGGATGTACCCCTTCCATCGACCAGCATTTCCCTGTTCCACTGCCTCTCTGACACTGAGAACAGCACTAAACGTGCTGCGGCCTGGAACAGAGCAGTGCTGGACCGGCGAAAGGAGCCAAGGGTGCAAACTTCACCAGCCGATTAAACAGCACCTTTGCGAGAACCTTTCTGTCCGTATTGAGAAGCGCTATGGGACGGCAATTCTCAATACGGGTCGAGTCTTTACCCTTCGATAAAATGATCAAGGCCGACCTCCTCATTGACTTTGGCAAAGTACCCGAAGAAAGGCACTCATTAAAAACCGTGGCCAAGAGGGGAACAAGGGTTCCTTTAAAGGTCTTATAAAACTCGGATGTTAAGCCATCCGGACCTGGCGATTTTTTAACGGCAAGCCCGTCAATCGCCAGTCCCACTTCCTCTTCCTTGATCGATTCTATCAAAACACCAAGAGCGGGGTCTACCCCTGGTTCGGGAATGGTTTCGGCCAGGAAAGCCGACATCTCATCTCTGTTTAGATCCTGCTTTCTCAAGAGGTGTGAGTAGAAGGATCTGACAACCTCCAGGATCCCTGACTTAGAACTCTTCAGGGAGCCTGTACTATCAGCCAGTCCTGTAATGATCTTACGATTCACTGACATTTTACAGTTCCTGTAGGGGTCGGGCGAGCGGTACCTTCCGAAATCCCTCTCAAGTACCAAAGATGCGTGCCTATCATACTGACACCTCTTAAGCAAAGCTTTCACCCCGGAGATTTCCTCACGGCTACCTCCGGTGGAGACTAGATGCTTGAGTTTCCTTCTCAGTTCCTGATATAGGCGGTACCTATTCAGGGACCTGAGGCACGAGAGCTGGCGGAAAAACTCTACTACCCGTTTTTTGAACATCTCCCACCACTCTGACTTAGTACCACTAAGATCCAACAAAGGTACCTGGCTCTGAAGAAAATCCTCAAAGGCCTGTCTTATCTCCGTTTCTTCCAAGAGAGTTGAATTCATTCTCCATACACCTCTTCCCATCTGGAGGGACTCTGCAATATTCAAAGAGAAAATAATTAGACAGTGGTCGGAGAACTCCACCTCAACAACGGACACTGCTGAAGAGATGGCTTCCTCCTTAAAAAAAAACCTGTCTATCCTAGACCTACAATTACCTCTATGATAGGTTAACCCCGAGTGACCTGGGGTATGCCTGATGTGGATATCCACCAGGCGAGCATCGCTAACTATGGTATTTAATGTCACACTATCATAAGCCAACCTATCTCTGGAACCTCCTCTGTCTTGGAGTCTAACGACAGTATTAAAATCTCCTCCAAAGATGACTTGTCGGCTTGTAAAAAGGAAAGGTTTAATTCTCATGAAGAGGCTTTTTCTGTCCCACTCAGTCTGGGGACCATAGATGTTAATTAGTCGTAGTTCTTGCCCCCTAATGAGAACATCTAAGATCAAGCACCTCCCCATTTCTAACTCAATCATCCGTCGGCATGTTTCCGGTGCGGTGAAAAGGACCGCCACACCGCTATACGGCTCAGCCGCAAGAGACCAGTAGGAGGGCCCGCGTCGCCACTCCCTCCTAGCTTTTACGACGTCTGGCAAAAGTGACAGACTGGTCTCCTGCAAAAAAAAAATGTCGGCTTCAACTCGGCCAAGAAAATCAAAGGCTGCAAATCTAGCCGTATCAGACTTAATGCTGGCAACGTTCTTGGCGCTTTGACGTTCTTTCCCTGTGTCCCTTTTTATTTAGGCTGAACCCTCTCCTCCTCACCAACACTTTCATAATGGGAGGACTGAGAGTCTTCAGCCACCTGCTCTCTCTCTGGTCTTGTTTTTTGCGGGACAAGTTGTATTTTTTAATAGCACCATTTTGGGGGACATATTATTTATTGATTAACTTTTATTAACTTTTATTTGGGGGGAAATAGAAAAAAACCTGAAATTTCGCCACTCTTTATCGCGACTTAAATCTACGCCGTTTACCGTGTGATATAAATAACACAATAACTTTATTCAGCGGGTTGTTACGATTGCAACGATGCCAAATTTGTATAGTTTTTGTATGTTTTACTACTTTTATACAGTAAAAACACTTTTTTTTCAAAATTATTTGTTTTTGCGTCTCCATATTTGAAGAGCCGTAACGTTTTTATTTTTTCGCCGATGCGGTTGTATGAGGGTTCAACGTGCGGGTTAAATAATCGAATAGATTTATAGTCGAGGTCGTTACGGACGCGGCGATACCAAATATGTGTAACTTTTTAACTTTATTTTGTTTTTTTAATAGTAAAGCATTTTGTAAGGGGAAAAGCTGGATTTTTCATTTTTTTTCAATTTTATTTTTTAATTAACTTTATTAAACTTTTTTTTTACTTTTTTACTAGTCCCACTAGGGGACTATAATATGCGATTGTGCGATCGCTATTATAATACACTACAATACTTTTGTATTGCAGTGTATTACTGCCTGTCCGTTTAAAACGGACAGGCATCTGCTAGGTCATGCCTCCGGCATGACCCAGCAGGCATTCGCTCCAGGCAGACCTGGGGGCCTTTATTAGGGCCCGGCTGCCATTGGAGACACAGACTCTCGGCGATCATATCGCCGGGTGTCGGTGGGAGAGAGAGGGAGCTCCCTGACTCTCTCCAAAACCACTCAGATGCGGTGCACGCTATTGTGCACCGCATCTGAGGGGTTAAACGGGTGAGATCGATACTAATATCGATCTCACACGGCAGAGCAGGGACGCCCCCAGCCCTCAGCTACCTCTGGCAGCTGAGAGCAGGGAGATTTGACAGCTCCCTGCTCTGTTTACTTATTCCGATGCCGCAACATAAAAAGTCTATGGCATCGGAATAAGGCCCGTTTGTGACCGACGTAAAAAGACTATGGGCCGGTCACTAACGGGTTAATGGACAGGTAGTAAAAGGGTATTGGTGGAAGGCTGCTGTTTTTAATAGTTACTTTAAAGAAACACTCCAGAAATTTTTATTGCCTACATAGTGCAGCATAGGCTGCTATTAAAGAGGCTCTGTCACCAGATTTTGCAACCCCTATCTGCTATTGCAGCAGATCAGCGCTGCAATGTAGATTACAGTAACGTTTTTATTTTTAAAAAACGAGCATTTTTGGCCACGTTATGACCATTTTTGTATTTATGCAAATGAGGCTTGCAAAAGTCCAAGTGGGCGTGTTTAAAGTAAAAGTCCAAGTGGGCGTGTATTATGTGCGTACATCGGGGCGTGTTTACTACTTTTACTAGCTGGGCGTTCTGACGAGAAGTATCATCCACTTCTCTTCAGAACGCCCAGCTTCTGGCAGTGCAGACACAGCCGTGTTCTCGAGAGATCACGCTGTGTCGTCACTCACAGGTCCTGCATCGTGTCGGACGAGCGAGGACACATCGGCACTAGAGGCTACAGTTGATTCTGCAGCAGCATCGGCGTTTGCAGGTAAGTCGATATAGCTACTTACCTGCAAACGCTGATGCTGCTGCAGAATCAACTGTAGCCTCTGGTGCCGACGTGGCCGACACGATGCAGGACCTGGGGAAGGAAGTGAGTGACGTCACAGCGTGATCTCTCGAGAACACGGCTGTGTCTGCACTGCCAGAAGCTGGGCGTTCTGAAGAGAAGTGGATGATACTTCTATACACAACGCCCAGCTAGTAAAAGTAGTAAAAACGCCCCGATGTACGCACATAATACACGCCCACTTGGACTTTTACTTTAAACACGCCCACTTGGACTTTTGCAAGCTTCATTTGCATAAATACAAAAATGGTCATAACTTGGCCAAAAATGCTCGTTTTTTAAAAATAAAAACTTTACTGTAATCTACTGTTAGGGATCTGCCAGGTACTACGTCTAGGTATACTCCTGGGATTAATCAATCCACACCTGAGGCCAGACCTGTTAGACTGACACCGTCTCCCACCAACCAGGGTGGCAGGCTCAGGAGTGGGAGAGCCTATCGCGGCCTGGTCAGTCGGAGTTAGCTCCGCCCCCTGTCCTTTATTACCTGCCGTGTTCTCTTCCTCAGTGCTTGTAATTCTTCTGGATTCCTGGCCCCACTGCTGCTTGCTCCAGCCTGCTTCTGCCGTGCTTCTGCCTTGCTGCAGTTCCGCTTAACCTGCTTCGCTTTGCCCCTGGCTTGCTTCCTTCTCCGTGCTCACGTTGGTATTCTCCACTTCATCCTGGTCCTGACTATTCGTTCACCGCTCCATTTCCTCGCGGCGTTCCGTGGGCTACTGCCCCTTCCCTTGCGTGTTCCCTGTTTGTTCTCCCGTGCACTTAGACAGCGTAGGGACCGCCGCCCAGTTGTACCCCGTCGCCTAGGACGGGTCATTGCAAGTAGGCAGGGACAGGGCGGTGGGTAGATTAGGGCTCACTTTCCCTTCACCTCCTTCCTGCCATTACATAATTACAAGCCCATACCTAGTCTACCATTCTCCTACGCTGACGCTATCATGGACCCCCCTGAGACCCTGACCCAGCAGATGCAGGGCCTCTCCCTACAGGTCCAGGCCCTGGCCCAGAGGGTCAACCAGGGTGACGCTGCCTTAGTAGTACCCCTCACCTCACCTCTAGAACCCGACCTCAAGTTACCTGACCGGTTCTCAGGGGACCGTAAGACGTTTCTCTCCTTCTGGGAGAGTTGCAGACTGTATTTCCGCCTAAAACCCCACTCCTCAGGTTCCGAGAACCAGCGGGTGGGTATCATCATATCCCGACTCCAGGAAGGGCCCCAAGAGTGGGCCTTCTCCTTGGCTCCTGACGCCCCTGAACTTTCCTCTGTTGATCATTTTTTCTCTGCCCTCGGACTCATTTACGACGAGACTGACAGGACTGCTTTAGCCGAGAGTCAGCTGGTGACCTTACGTCAGGGTAGGAGACCGGTTGAGGAATACTATTCTGATTTTAGAAAGTGGTGCGTAGCTTCTCGGTGGAACGATCCGGCCCTAAGGTGCCAGTTTAGGTTAGGATTATCTGACGCCCTGAAGGATCTGCTGGTTAGCTACCCCTCTTCTGACTCCCTTGACCAGGTTATGGCCCTAGCAGTACGACTTGACCGACGTCTCAGGGAACGTCAGCTTGAACGTTTCAATGTGCTCCCCTCTGACTTTTCTGCGATCCCCCCCGAGGTCCCGTCCCCTCGCCCCTCCACGGAGGACTCGGAGGTACCTATGCAACTCGGGGCCTCCATGTCCCCTCGACAACGTAGGGAGTTTCGCAGAATGAATGGTCTCTGCTTCTACTGTGGGGACGACAAGCATCTACTGAACACCTGTCCCAGGCGCAAGAATAAAAAGCCGGAAAACTTCCGCGCCTAAGTGATCATCGGGGAGGTCACTTGGGCGCACAGGTATTTCCCATTAATGTGAAACGCAATAAAATTTTGCTTCCCTTTCAGGTCTCGTTTGCTGGCCAGTCTGCCACGGGCAGTGCTTTCGTGGATTCTGGCTCATCTGCTAATATCATGTCCGTGGAATTTGCTATGTCTCTAAAGATGCCTTTTATTGATTTGCCTTATCCTGTCCCTGTAGTGGGTATCGACTCAACTCCCCTTGCTAATGGTTATTTTACTCAGCATACTCCTGTTTTTGAACTCCTGGTTGGCTCCATGCATTTGGAGCAGTGCTCTGTACTGGTGATGCAGGGATTATCGTCTGATCTGGTATTAGGTCTTCCCTGGTTGCAGTTGCATAATCCCACGTTTGATTGGAATACTGGGGAGCTTACCATATGGGGTAATGAATGTCTTATGTCATGTCTTTCTGTTAACTCTATTTCTCCCCGGGAGGAGGTAAACACGCTTCCTGAGTTTGTTCAGGACTTCGCCGATGTGTTTTCTAAGGAGGCCTCCGAGGTGTTGCCCCCCCCATAGAGATTACGATTGCGCCATCGATTTGGTGCCTGGTGCCAAGCTTCCTAAGGGTAGGATATTTAATCTTTCATGTCCTGAACGTGAAGCTATGAGGGTGTATATCCAAGAATGCCTGGCCAAGGGTTTCATTCGCCCCTCGACTTCTCCTGTAGGTGCTGGCTTCTTCTTTGTGGGGAAGAAGGATGGTGGTCTTAGGCCGTGCATTGATTATCGTAACCTGAATAAGGTCACCGTAAGGAACCAGTACCCACTTCCTTTAATTCCGGATCTTTTTAATCAGGTTCAGGGAGCCCAATGGTTTTCTAAGTTCGATCTACGGGGGGCATATAACCTTATCCGCATCAAAGAGGGGGATGAGTGGAAAACTGCGTTCAACACACCCGAGGGTCATTTCAAATACCTGGTCATGCCCTTTGGGTTGTGTAATGCCCCTGCTGTCTTCCAGAATTTTATTAATGAAATCCTGAGAGATTACCTGGGTAATTTTCTTGTTGTGTACCTTGATGACATACTGGTGTTTTCCAGGGACTGGTCCTCCCACGTGGAGCATGTCAGGAAGGTGCTCCAGGTCCTTCGGGAGAATAATCTGTTTGCTAAGACTGAAAAATGTGTCTTTGGGGTACAGGAGATACCATTTTTAGGGCAAATCCTCACTCCTCATGAATTCCGCATGGACCCTGCCAAGGTTCAGGCTGTGGCGGAATGGGTCCAACCTGCCTCCCTTAAGGCGTTACAGTGTTTTTTAGGGTTCGCCAACTATTACAGGAGATTTATTGCCAACTTCTCGGTCGTCGCTAAGCCTCTTACGGACCTTACTCGCAAGGGTGCTGATGTCCTCCATTGGACCCCTGAGGCCGTCCAGGCCTTTGAGACCCTCAAGAAGTGCTTTATCTCGGCCCCCGTGCTGATTCAGCCCAACCAAGAGGAGCCATTTATTGTGGAGGTTGACGCATCCGAGGTGGGAGTGGGGGCCGTCTTGTCCCAGGGTACCAGCTCCCTCACCCATCTCCGCCCCTGTGCTTACTTCTCTAGGAAGTTTTCGCCCACGGAGAGTAACTATGATATTGGCAACCGCGAACTTCTAGCCATTAAATGGGCTTTTGAAGAGTGGCGGCACTTCCTGGAGGGGGCCAGACACCAGGTAACGGTCCTTACGGATCACAAGAATCTGGTTTTCCTAGAATCGGCCCGGAGGCTTAATCCTAGACAAGCTTGGTGGGCACTATTCTTTACCAAATTTAATTTCTTGGTTACCTATAGGGCTGGGTCCAAGAATATTAAGGCTGATGCTCTGTCACGTAGTTTCATGGCCAATCCTCCTTCCGAGAAGGATCCTGCTTGTATTTTACCCCCTGGTATAATCGTTTCTGCCACGGATTCTGATTTAGCTTCTGATATTGCGGCTGATCAGGGTTCAGCTCCCGGGAACGTCCCTGGGGACAAACTGTTTGTTCCCCTGCAATACCGGCTAAGGGTACTCAGGGAAAACCATGACTCCGCTCTATCTGCAATAGCAGATAGGGGTTGCAAAATCTGGTGACAGAGCCTCTTTAAAGAATAATGTAGGGGCTCTTGTGTATACCTGTTTTAGTTGATGTGTTATGTATGTATTGTCTGTCATCTTGGTTCCTTCTTCCTCTCTTATGTGGTTTCCCTAATGCAGACTATTATATCACCGGAGTCCTGCTCCTTTATATAGGGCATAAATTATTTCTTCAGCAGCACTATATGCATAGAGGGACATACAGAGGAACAAGTAGGGTGGAGCTGGGTCGGGAGGGAAGGGGTCTCTGTACTGCCAGGAGGGATTTGATTGGTGAGGATGTAATCCTGTAGTTCACAGGAAGTCAGCCCTACGGGAGAGATTGACTTCCTGTCTACACATGAGTGCATGGTCTATTCTGGTTGTCAGGCAGAGATCACATGACACAGTTGCCCAAAATTAAACGGTTCCAAATGTATGGATGCAACTGAGCTGGGAAGAAACAAATTACACTGCTAGAATATTGCTGGTAAATTAGCAAGATATATGCAAAAAAAAAATAAAATCCTGGAGTGCTTCTTTAACTTTAAAAGGTGGAGCTTATCTTAACAATATATTTGGCAGTGTAATTGTAGATTGTTTTCTATTATGAAGGCTTAAGTTATGGCATAAAGAAGCATGGTTTACTCTTTCGGGTTATTTCATGAGGAGTCAATGTCAACCAGAGATCCCATAGTACTTGTTTACAATGTCAATCCAAAATCGGTTCCCAAAACCACTCGTATCATTATCACTTAAAAGGAATTATAGTTTATTTCCGCCCCCCCCCCCTCCATTATAAAGCAAGACCTTTCTGTGATAATGAAGGGATGGTGAAGGGTATTGGTGGTAGGTTGCTGTTTTACGGGGTATTTTACCATTAAAAGGTGGAGCTGATCTTCCAGATATATTTGAGGGATGGGATCTAGTTGTAGTAAATTTGTGCACTTCACTATCCTGTAAAATATGAGATGAATGCAATCTGAGATTAGATTTTTCTTTTCTAGTGTCTCACCGACCAAAGAACACAATATGGAGAACTGGCTTCCCCTGATCTCGATGTGCTACATTAATGCAGCATTAAAGAGAATTATGTAAATCAAATGTAGTTGTTCTCTCTTAAAGTTTTTGAAAAAAGTTTTTGGAAAAATGTTCTGCGTTTTTATTACATTATGTAATAAAGTATGCTTTTCCTTGAAATGCTTCTCACAGCCTTTAAATATTTGAATGTAAAGATAAACACCAGGGGCATAGTTGGGGGTGGGGCCAGCGGGCATGTGCCCCAGGTGCTAAATACCAGAGGGTACCAACATGCCAACTCTGCCTTTGTCAGGGTATTTAAGACACAGACAGGGGCGGAATAAGGGCACAAAGGGCATTTGGCAGTCTGAAAAGCATAGGGCACCCTCCAACCAAAAAATGTAAACCGGTTTCACACACTCTATAATTACATAACCATACACACAGCCATATGCACATTTATACATCCATTTGTTTACATTTAGTACATATATACAGTATGTGCAGAGGTGCATCAAGAAATTCTATCTGTTGACCAAAGGCCACATGGTAATGACTAATGGAGGTATGAAAAACACCACTCAACATTTTTTTCACCGCTGATCGTACTGATAAAACTATCACCATTACCATAACAATGATGCTGATGTTACTCATGTTCCCTTCGAATGATGAAGGACTGGCTGTGACTCTACTTAATGTCACAATGTGGAGCTTGACTGTTATAATTCATTACAACTGCAAAAGTATATAGAGCAACTAAAGAGAGAGTTGGATAAAAAGTTTTATACGGTAGCCAGATAAAAAACATAAAAATAAAACAAAAAAAATAGGTTAAACATTGTGCAAACACATAGAGCAATTAGAGTTTGGACACACGCAGAAAAGGTAAAACACTCTTCCGTACAAGGCACATCATGGCATGCACTATTTTCAATGCAAAATTAATACCGCCAATACACTGTCCACAAACTGTGCCATACAGTGATCAGATAATGCCATCATCATGGGCTTAATACTGTTAGGGTACTCAAATAATAGCACCATAGAGCTCCATGTAATAGTGGAAAGAAAAGGATGTCCAAATAATATCGCCATACAGTGCTGTATTGCTGCCTCATACTTGCCAGTGTCACTTCCCTCTGTGCTTGCATGTATGTGTGCATTGTGCATTTACATTTAAACTTCAGGTGTCAGTGCCAAACATGTTTTTGCTGGAGGTACACTATAAGGGGCAAATTCAATCTCTCTGCAAAGGGCAGCATGAGCTATCAATATGGCTACACACACGCACGTACACTAGCTCCATACATAGATGCTGGCACTAATTTACATACTGTACACGCATACTGTTACTACATACATAGATGCTGGCACTACTGTACATACTGTACACGCATACTGTTACTACATACATAGATGCTGGCACTACTGTACATACTATACACGCATACTGTCACTACATACATAGATGCCGGCACTACTGTACGTACTGTACACGCATACTGTTACTACATACATAGATGCCGGCACTACTGTACATACTGTACATGCATGCTGTTACTACATACATAGATGTCGGCACTACTGTACGTACTGTACACGCATACTGCTACTACATACATAGATGCCGGCACTACTGTATATACTGTACACGCATACTGTTACTACATACATAGATGTCGGCACTACTGTACGTACTGTACACGCATACTGCTACTACATACATAGATGCCGGCACTACTGTACGTACTGTACATGCATACTGTTACTACATACATAGATGCCGGCACTACTGTACATACTGTATACACATACTGTTACTACATACATAGATGCCGGCACTCCTGTACGTACTGTACATGCATACTGTTACTACATACATAGATGCCGGTGCTACTGTACATACTATACATGCATACTGTTACTACATACATAGATGCTGGCACTACTGTATATACTGTACACGCATACTGTTACTACATACATAGATGCCGGTGCTACTGTACATATTGTACACGCATACTGTTACTACATACATAGATGCCGGCACTACTGTATATACTGTACACGCATACTGTTACTACATACATAGATGCCGGCACTACTGTACATACTATACACGCATACTGTTACTACATACATAGATGCCGGTGCTACTGTACATACTATACACGCATACTGTTACTACATACATAGATGCCGGCACTACTGTACATACTATACACGCATACTGTTACTACATACATAGATGCCGGCACTACTGTACATACTGTACACGCATACTGTTACTACATACATAGATGCCGGCACTACTGTACATACTGTACACGCATACTGTTACTACATACATAGATGACGGCACTACTGTATATACTGTACACGCATACTGTTACTACATACATAGATGCCGGCACTACTGTACATACTGTACACGCATACTGTTACTACATACATAAATGCCGGCACTACTGTACATACTATACATGCATACTGTCACTACATACATAGATGCCGGTGCTACTGTATACACTGTACACGCATACTGTTACTACATACATAGATGCCGGCACTACTGTATATACTGTACACACATACTGTTACTACATACATAGATGCCGGCACTACTGTATATACTGTACACGCATACTGTTACTACATACATAGATGCCGGCACTACTGTACATACTGTACATGCATGCTGTTACTACATACATAGATGCCGGTACTACTGTACATACTAAACACGCATACTGTTACTACATACATAGATGGCGGCACTACTGTACATACTGTTACTACATACATAGATGCCGGTACTACTGTACATACTGTACGCGCATACTGTCACTACATACATAGATGCCGGCACTACTGTACATACTGTACATGCATGCTGTTACTACATACATAGATGCCGGTACTACTGTACATACTAAAAACGCATAATGTTACTTCATACATAGATGCCGGCACTACTGTACATACTAAACACGCATACTGTTACTACATACATAGATGCCGGCACTACTGTACATACTGTATACTCATACTGTTACTACATACATAGATGCCGGTACTACTGTACATACTGTACACGCATACTGTTACTACATACATAGATGCCGGCACTACTGTACATACTGTATACTCATACTGTTACTACATACATAGATGCCGGTACTACTGTACATACTGTACGCGCATACTGTCACTACATACATAGATGCCGGCACTACTGTACATACTGTATATGCATACTGTTACTACATACATAGATGCCGGCACTACTGTACATACTGTACACGCATACTGTTACTACTTACATAGATGCCGGTACTACTTTATATACTGTACACGCATACTGTTACTACATACATAGATGCCGGCACTAATGTACATACTATACATGCATACTGTTACTACATACATAGATGCCGGTGCTACTGTACATACTGTACACGCATACTGTTACTACATACATAGATGCCGGCACTACTGTATATACTGTACACGCATACTGTTACTACATACATAGATGCCGGTACTACTGTACATACTGTACGCGCATACTGTCACTACATACATAGATGCCGGCACTACTGTACATACTGTATATGCATACTGTTACTACATACATAGATGCCGGCACTACTGTACATACTGTACACGCATACTGTTACTACTTACATAGATGCCGGTACTACTTTATATACTGTACACGCATACTGTTACTACATACATAGATGCCGGCACTAATGTACATACTATACATGCATACTGTTACTACATACATAGATGCCGGCACTACTGTACATACTGTACACGCATACTGTTACTACATACATAGATGCCGGCACTACTGTATATACTGTACACGCATACTGTTACTACATACATAGATGCCGGCACTACTGTACATACTGTACACGCATACTGTTACTACATACATAGATGCCGGTACTACTGTACATACTGTATACACATACTGTTACTACATACATAGATACCGGCACTACTGTACATACTATACATGCATACTGTTACTACATACATAGATGCCGGTACTACTGTATATACTGTACACGCATACTGTTACTACATACTTAGATGCCGGCACTACTGTACATACTGTATACACATACTGTTACTACATACATAGATGCCGGCACTACTGTACATACTGTATACTCATACTGTTACTACATACATAGATGCCGGCACTACTGTACATACTGTACACGCATACTGTTACTACATACATAGATGCCGGCACTACTGTACATACTGTATACACATACTGTTACTACATACATAGATGCCGGTACTACTGTACATATTGTACACGCATACTGTTACTACATACATAGATGCCAGTACTACTGTACATACTGTACACGCATACTGTTACTACATACATAGATGCCGGTGCTACTGTACATACTATACACGCATACTGTTACTACATACATAGATGCCAGCACTACTGTACATACTGTACACGCATACTGTTACTACATACATAGATGACGGCACTACTGTACATACTGTACACGCATACTGTTACTACATACATAGATGCCGGTACTACTGTATACACTGTACACGCATACTGTTACTACATACATAGATGACGGCACTACTGTATATACTGTACACGCATACTGTTACTACATACATAGATGCCGGCACTACTGTACATACTGTACACGCATACTGTTACTACATACATAGATGCCGGTACTACTGTACATACTGTACACACATACTGTCACTACATACATAGATGCCGGCACTACTGTACATACTGTACACGCATACTGTTACTACATACATAGATGCCGGCACTACTGTACATACTGTACACGCATACTGTCACTACATACATAGATGCCGGTACTACTGTACATACTGTACACGCATACTGTTACTACATACATAGATGCCGGCACTACTGTACATACTGTATACACATACTTTCACTACATACATAGATGCCGGCACTACTGTACATACTGTATACACATACTGTTACTACATACATAGATGCGGGTACTACTGTACATACTGTATACACATACTGTTACTACATACATAGGTGCCGGCACTACCGTACATACTATACACGCATACTGTTACTACATACATAGATGCCGGTACTACTCTACGTACTGTACACGCATACTGTTACTACATACATAGATGCCGGTACTACTGTACATACTGTACATGCATACTGTTACTACATACATAGATGCCGGCACTACTGTACAAACTATACACACATACTGTTACTACATACATAGATGCAGGCACTACTGTACATACTGTATACACATACTGTTACTACATACATAGGTGCCGGCACTACCGTACATACTATACACGCATACTGTTACTACATACATAGATGCCGGTACTACTCTACGTACTGTACACGCATACTGTTACTACATACATAGATGCCGGCACTACTGTACATACTGTATATGCATACTGTTACTACATACATAGATGCCGGTGCTACTGTACATACTGTACACGCATACTGTCACTACATACATAGATGCCGGCACTACTGTACATACTGTACACGCATACTGTTACTACATACATAGATGCAGGCACTACTGTACAAACCGTACACGCATACTGTTACTACATACATAGATGCCGGTGCTACTGTACATACTATACACGCATACTGTTACTACATACATAGTTGCCGGTGCTACTGTACATACTGTACATACTGTACACGCATACTGTTACTACATACATAGATGCCGGCACTACTGTACATACTGTATACACATACTGTTACTACATACATAGATGCCGGTACTACTGTATACACTGTACACGCATACTGTTACTACATACATAGATGCCGGCACTACTGTATATACTGTACACGCATACTGTTACTACATACATAGATGCCGGCACTACTGTATATACTGTACACGCATACTGTTACTACATACATAGATGCTGGCACTACTGTACATACTGTACACGCATGCTGTTACTACATACATAGATGCCAGTACTACTGTACATACTGTACACGCATACTGTTACTACATACATAGATGCCGGCACTACTGTACATACTATACACGCATACTGTTACTACATACATAGATGCCGGCACTACTGTACAAACCGTACACGCATACTGTTACTACATACATAGATGCCGGCACTACTGTATATACTGTACACGCATGCTGTTACTACATACATAGATGCCGGCACTACTGTATATACTGTACACGCATGCTGTTACTACATACATAGATGCCGGCACTACTGTATATACTGTACACGCATACTGTTACTACATACATAGATGCCGGCACTACTGTACATACTATACATGCATACTGTTACTACATACATAGATGCCGGCAACACTGTACATACTGTACACGCATACTGTTACTACATACATAGATGCCGGCACTACTGTATATACTGTACACGCATACTGTTACTACATACATAGATGCCGGCACTACTGTACATACTGTACACGCATACTGTTACTACATACATAGATGCCGGTGCTACTGTACATACTATACATGCATACTGTTACTACATACATAGATGCCGGCACTACTGTATATACTGTACACGCATACTGTTACTACATACATAGATGCCGGTGCTACTGTATATACTGTACACGCATACTGTTACTACATACATAGATGCCGGCACTACTGTACATACTATACACTCATATTGTTACTACATACATAGATGCCGGTGCTACTGTACATACTGTACACGCATACTGTTACTACATACATAGATTCCGATACTACTGTACATACTGTATACACATACTGTTACTACATACATAGATGCCGGCACTACTGTACATACTATACATGCATACTGTTACTACATACATAGATGCCGGCACTACTGTACATACTGTACACGCATACTGTTACTACATACATAGATGCCGGCACTACTGTACATACTATACATGCATACTGTTACTACATACATAGATGCTGGCACTACTGTACATACTGTATACACATACTGTTACTACATACATAGATGCCGGTGCTACTGTATATACTGTACACGCATACTGTTACTACATACATAGATTCCGATACTACTGTACATACTGTATACACATACTGTTACTACATACATAGATGCCGGCACTACTGTACATACTATACATGCATACTGTTACTACATACATAGATGCCGGCACTACTGTACATACTGTACACGCATACTGTTACTACATACATAGATGCCGGCACTACTGTACATACTATACATGCATACTGTTACTACATACATAGATGCTGGCACTACTGTACATACTGTACACACATACTGTTACTACATACATAGATGCCGGTGCTACTGTATATACTGTACACGCATACTGTTACTACATACATAGATGCCGGTACTACTGTACATACTATACATGCATACTGTTACTACATACATAGATGCCGGTACTACTGTACATACTATACATGCATACTGTTACTACATACATAGATGCCGGTGCTACTGTACATACTGTACACGCATACTGTCACTACATACATAGATGCCGGTACTACTGTACATACTATACATGCATACTGTTACTACATACATAGATGCCGGCACTAATGTACATACTATACATGCATACTGTTACTACATACATAGATGCCGGCACTACTGTACATACTGTACACGCATACTGTTACTACATACATAGATGCCGGCACTAATGTACATACTATACATGCATACTGTTACTACATACATAGATGCCGGCACTACTGTATATACTGTACACGCATACTGTTACTACATACATAGATGCCGGCACTAATGTACATACTATACATGCATACTGTTACTACATACATAGATGCCGGCACTACTGTATATACTGTACACGCATACTGTTACTACATACATAGATGCCGGTACTACAGTACATATTGTACACGCATACTGTTACTACATACATAGATGCCGGTGCTACTGTATATACTGTACACGCATACTGTTACTACATACATAGATGCCGGCACTACTGTACATACTATACACACATACTGTTACTACATACATAGATGCCGGCACTACTGTACATACTGTACACGCATACTGTTACTACATACATAGATGCCGGCACTACTGTATATACTGTACATGCATACTGTTACTACATACATAGATGCCGGCACTACTGTATATACTGTACACGCATACTGTTACTACATACATAGATGCCGGCACTACTGTATATACTGTACACGCATACTGTTACTACATACATAGATGCCGGCACTACTGTACATACTGTACACGCATACTGTTACTACATACATAGATGCTGGCACTACTGTACATACTATACACGCATACTGTTACTACATACATAGATGCCGGTACTACTGTACATACTGTATACACATACTGTTACTACATACATAGATGCCGGCACTAATGTACATACTATACATGCATACTGTTACTACATACATAGATGCCGGCACTAATGTACATACTATACATGCATACTGTTACTACATACATAGATGCCGGCACTACTGTATATACTGTACACGCATACTGTTACTACATACATAGATGCCGGCACTACTGTACATACTGTACACGCATACTGTCACTGTATAATTAGGCAGACTTGTCATTCAGGAGATTAGGAAAGCTGGGTGACAACCAGTACAGCTGCCATTACAGCGCACATAGGACTTGTCACCCAGATTTATTATGTTCCTGAATGGTGAATCTCTCTGATCGGCAGCTCTTCTGTTTCTGAAAGAATTGATGGGGCCTCATAGCAAAGAGAAAAACAGCGCCCCCTTCTGATGCTGGATGAGACCACGACACCCCTGACCACTTAGCACAGAGGGTCTCGCTGCTTATTTGCCGTCATCCGACTTCCATTATCATTTACAATAAAATGATAGAAATAAAACAAACACTGGAATGATAAAGAGATGGAAACCCCGAGATCTGATCACTGAGGCCCCAAATAACCTGCTCAGGAAGGGGTTAAACTGCAATGTTCATTAAAGAACTGTGATTTCTGATATCAGATCCTTCATGGCACATTGATAGTTAATAATATGTCAAATTATAACAGAAATGTCCTGATACAGGATAGAAAATTATATAATCTCTAATCCCAATCCCAATATTAAGAGAAATATAACCCGTCCCTGCAGATTATCTCCACAGCTTCATGTTATAAGCAGAATTATAGCAAACATGTAATAAATGCAGTCTAGTGAAATAAGAGTCATGTCCCTTTAAATTTACTATTACTTACATCACTGATTAGCAGCCAATGGGATCGCTGGATTTGAATTTGAAACAACAACCGCTCAGTGGTCCTCAGTGTGTTACAGGACAACGACGAGTGAAGTTGGACGTCGGTGAGTTCCCCCACAATGTGATATAACTGACCCCCATTTATCTCATCTCCATGATGCTTCATTCATGTTATTAGGAATTTATCATTTACCCCAAATCCCGGATTGTCTGTGAGTTTCCCGAAATAGGGGAGATCTCCTGACAGAGCAGACAAGGACTGCTGGAAACCACCACGAGGGGGAGCTGTAACATTGTATTTCTATTAGCCCCAATAACTTCTATATAACCTGTATAAATATGGAAATTGTGTGCTCCCCCTAGTGGTGGCTGCAGGCAGCCAGCATTTTATCATTTATTCTATGGCTGTGTGATGGGAAGCGTCTGCTGGAACTGGTTATATAGGACCCTCTGCTGCCAGTAATGTTTATTAGGGACTCTCTGCTGCCAATAATGTTTAATAGGGACTCTCTACTGCTAGTAATGTTTATTAGGGACTCTCTGCTGCCATTAATGTTTATTAGGGACTCTCTGCTGCCAATAATGTTTAATAGGGACTCTCTGCTGCTAGTAATGTTTATTAGGGACCCTCTGCTGCCAGTAATGTTTATTATGGACTCTCTGCTGCCAGTAATGTTTATAAGGGGCTCTCTTCTGCCAGTAATATTTATTAGGGACTCTCTGCTGTCAGTAATGTTTATAAGGGGCTCTCTTCTGCCAGTAATATTTATTAGGGACCCTCTGCTGTCAGTAATGTTTATAAGGGGCTCTCTGCTGCCAGTAATGTTTATTAGGGACTCTCTGCAGCCAGTAATGTTTATAAGGGGCTCTCTGCTGCCAGTAATGTTTATTAGGGACTCTCTGCAGCCAGTAATGTTTATTAGGGACTCTCTGCTGCCAGTAATGTTTATAAGGGGCTCTCTTCTGCCAGTAATGTTTATTAGGGACCCTCTGCTGCCAGTAATGTTTATTAGGGACTCTCTGCAGCCAGTAATGTTTATTAGGGACTCTCTGCTGCCAGTAATGTTTATAAGGGGCTCTCTTCTGCCAGTAATGTTTATTAGGGACTCTCTGCTGCCAGTAATGTTTATTAGGGACTCTCTGCTGCCAATAATGTTTATTAGGGACTCTCTGCTGCCAGTAATGTTTATTAGGGACTCACTGCTGCCAGTAATGTTTATAAGGGGCTCTCTTCTGCCAGTAATGTTTATTAGGGACTCTCTGCTGCCAGTATTGTTTATAAGGGGCTCTCTTCTGCCAATATTGTTTATTAGGGACTCTCTGCTGCCAGTAATGTTTTTGTAAGGGGCTCTGCTGCCAGTAATGTTTATTAGGGACCCTCTGCTGACATTATTTATGTGGGTGTATTATTAATGGGGGGCAGTCTGCTGGAACTGGGAATCACGCAAGAAAACTAGAAGATGCAATTTTAAAAAAATAAGCTTCGAATTTTGGATCTATTTAGATTAAATAAAATTGAATAAATAATGTTGGACATTCACTATTAATTACATCCATAGTTTGACAGCTGTTGCGCGAATCACGCGCGTCCCACGGAAGTGCTTCCGTGTGGCATGCGTGATTTTCACGCACCCATTGACTTCAATGGGTGCGTGATGCGCGAACAACGCACAAATATAGAACGTGTCTCACGTTGCGCAAAAATCACGGACTGTCTGCATTGCCTCATAGACTAACATAGGTCCGTACGACACGCGTGAAAATCGCGCGCGTTGCACGGACGTATTACATGTTCGTCTAAACAAGCCCTTAAAACATGTGGAAAGTTGCAGGATTTTGGGTCTTTATCAGATCTGGGACGACATCTCTTTTTTGTGTTTCAGATTGTGATTTGGATACTACAGTTCAGGACGGGTACAGGATGGCAGCGGGCAGCAGATCTCTGGAGGTCAGTGGCTTCATTGTCTTGTTTTTTCCTTCCCTGTGATGGACATGTAGCAGGAGACTTGGATCCAGCAGGAGAGGTCCATGTGGCCGGCTGTCCACTCAGACAAGTAGCCGCTTATTGAGTAAGATCCCGGACAGGTAACAAGTCCACAAATCACCGGCTGCTCATTTGTAAAACTGACCCCTTGTCCTACTGTCCATTCCTGAGGAGGGATAAGAGGTCACTTACTGGATTCTCTTCTCTTTAGGACATCTATCGGCAGCAGGAATCCGCTTTTGGACTTAGACCCTTCATAAGTGAGTTTTTTTTTTCTTAATAAGTCCTAACCAAGAAAGTGATTGGGATTTAATTTAAAAATACAATACAATTCCTTTGATCTGTCATCTGGTAATCCAGAATATCCGATAATCTAAGATCAAAACTGCAAAACAATGTAGAAGAATGAACAGATTAGGAAATTAAAGGTTGAAAGTGAGAGTTCTATACTTTCCTACACCCGTCTAATAATCCAGAATATCTGAGAATCCAGCTCCTCTCACGTCCTTTTGATGACAATTTAAAGAAATGTTACTGTAATTCTACAGATTTGACGGTTTCTGGACACTTATCGCTGATCACATTATCTGGTTGTTTCTCTCTTCAGCTTACCCCAGCACCACGGAGGAGAGAAACCTACAGCGGCTGATCTACTGCACGAAATTCCTACCATCCCCAATCTTCAAGATGGAGGTCAGTGATCATACTGGTTATTATGTTCTCTCTATAACAGATGTATCCATGTTCTTTCTATAGATGTAAAGATTTTATAGGAACATCTCAATAGACAATTGAATGAAACTTTTCTTTTCTTAGCGCCTCATGCCAACGAACCGCGAAGCTCAGAGGAAATATCTACCATGGCCGTGGGATGAAGAAGAACCGAAACCCACATCAAGCCATCTGTGTGAAGATCTGAAGGAAGAGGAGGTCAAGAAAGAGGAAGGAGAGGCAGAAGAGGAGGAACAAGTGCAAGAAGACCATGAGGAGGAAGACCACGAGGTGGAAGACCACGAGGTGGAAGACCACGAGGTGGAAGACAATGAAGTGGAAGACATGGAGGCGGAAGACAAGGAGGAGGAAGACAATGAAGTGGAAGACATGGAGGTTGATGAGAAATCATGCAACGAGGATGAAGAAGAAGAGAAAGAGGAGGAAGAGAAAGAGAAGGAGGATGAAGAGAAAGCTGTTAAAGAGGAAGAAGCCAAGGAAGAAGTCAGCATGGCGATGAGAAGAATTCAGTGTCAGGCAGGAAGAAGAAAGAAAATCCGCCAGCATTCCTTCCTCCATGATATGACGAAGAGCATCAGAGGGAAGAGGAACATCATCTGGACCATCCTCCTCAGACCAATGAGAAGATGAAGTCTTCCATGGAAACATCGAAACTGTTAGAACATCAACAGCAACGGCTCTAATAAAATAAATATTATTATAATAATAATAATTGTTAGATATGATAAAAAGGTTTAAAATGTATAATAGGAAATCAAAGTTGTAATAATACTGGTAGTGATAGTTATACGAGCAGTAATATTAGTAATAGTGTAATAATAAGAGAGAAATAACTAAATTAATTGTGTCAAAATTATAAATAGCAGCAGCTTTGATCCAGGGTTCTCGAACTGATCGCCTTTTCCCGGGGTCAAGAAGGAATTTTCCCCTTGTGACACGAATTGGCTGAATGTGCCCAGGGTTTTCGCCTTCTTCTGGATCAACAGCTTTAGGAGTAGGGACTAATTAGTTTTTAGTGATAGCCGAGCATTAGTGTAATAGTAATATAATATAGTATAAAGTGTAAGACTTAGAATTCTAATATAATATTAATTACAATAGTGTAGCAATAATAGTATCATTATATTTATAGCTGCATAATAATATTAATAATAATAAAAATACCATCAAAATAACACTAGCAATATAATAATAAAAATGTATTTAAATGTAATTTAAGTGAAATAATATAATAATTAGTAAACTGTGATCAGTGTGATAATAGTAATATCAGAGCCAGAATAATTTAGTAATAAAATAATATAATAATAGCTTATGTAGGTTAATTAACTATAATTAGCAGGCTTTAATGGGAATTAGAGGGTATTAACAATAGTATAATTATAGTAATATTATAATAGTATTTATAGGGCAGTGATAGTAATAATTGTTAGAAATAAACTATAATTTATAAACATATCTATACTTAGTAAACTTTAATGGGAATTAGAGGGCTTGATCCAGGGTTCTAGGACTGATCGCCTTTTTCTGGGGTCAAGAAGGAATTTTCCCCTTGTGACACGAATTGGCTGAATGTGTCCAGGGTTTTGCCTTCTTCTGGATCAACGGGGATAATAATAATAATAATAATAATAATAATAAAAGTAGTATAATTATAGTATTATAATAATAGTTATCGTAGGGTAGTGATAGTAACAATTTTTAGCAATAAATTATCATTTTTAATCATAACCTTGTGTCTTCTCAGCTTCTCTTCTTGGAAGGTACTGATTTTTCATGTGGAGAGCCATATATACACATATATATAAAGGTCAATCAGTGTGTTTTGTGCAACTTTATAATAAGTTTTCATTAAAAATTATTTTAACTTTTTGAGATACAGCTGCTCTGTATTCTGTATACAGAGCAGCTGTATTTTGCGTTAAGACCTGAATTCATCAGGTCCGCAGGACTGATGGGTTCAGTGTCAGAGTGTCCTATGTGTCTCTGACACGCAGGATCCATCTGTAATCGATCACATCTAAGTTATAAACTTAGAAGTGATGGATAACAGGTGGATCCTGCGTATCTGAGACACGCAGAAACCGCTGACGGATTCAGGTCATAGTGAAAGATACAGCTGCTCTATATACAGAATACAAAGCAGCTGTATGTCAAAAAGTTGAAATAATTTTTAATAAAACATAATTATAAAGCTGTTCAAAACACACTGATTGATCTATTTATTTAAAAAAAAAACTCCTTCAAAGGTTTAAGGGCAATGATCCCGTGAAAAAGTATGTTAATAGTTCTCCTCTAGAAAGAAAAAAGCTGTATATCTAGTATCACCTATAGGTCACTACCCTGTAAGTCAATGTTTGACCCCTAAGGCTGGGTTTACACTGAGTTTTTTTGCAGGCAGAAAATTGAATTTTGAGGCAGATTTTACTCTGCCTGCACGCTGATTTTCGCTGCGTTTTTCGCGCCGCTTTTTGCCCTCAGCCAAAGTACGCTTTCCCTGCCTCCCATTGATGTCAATGGGAGGGCAGAGACGTAAATGCCCGAAAATAGGGCATGTCCCTTCTTTTTTTTTCGGAGAAAACGGCTCGCGGGAAAAAAAGCCTCCGCCTTCCATTGAAATCAATGGGAGACATTTTCGGCCGTTCTTTGGCGCGTTTTTCTACGCGGTTTCCGAGTCAAAAAATTTGTCAAAAACCTCCATGCGAACTGACCCTTATAGAGCCTACACACATGACTTTGGTTAATAGCTAATACACAGACACCCATCTGTAGACAGCACTATTTTGGAGTTATTGCTCCTCATCAGTACAGCGTAAGGTTCTGATTGGCTGAGTGAAATATCTTTGAAGCTGCTCTTGAAAGGTAAGGATTCTTCTTGGTCAGACATTGACTTAGGCCTCATGCACACGAACGTGCTTTTGCGGCCGCAATTCCCCCGAAAATCCACGGGAGAATTGCGGCCCCATTCATTTCTATGGGGCCATGCACACGACCGTAGTTTTATGGTCCGTGCATGGCCTGGGAGCCCGCATCGCAGAAAGAACGGGCATGTCTTATTACGGCCGTGTTGTGCGGGTCGGGCTCATTGAAAATAATGGCCGCGGCCATGTTCATGGCCTGCAATTTGCGGGCGGCTCACGGCTGACAGTCCGCTGCCGGCCGACCCGAGAATCACGGCCGTGCACATGGCTACGGTCGTGTGCATGAGGCCTTACACGGTAGTCATCTAAAGGTACAACTACAGAGACAGTTTTACACGTAAAAGATAGTATAGCTGCAGGATCAGACTGCACAGGGTTCACTTGTAGTCTGTTACCATTGAGACACATAGGAGCATAGGTGCTGCAGAAACAAAACAACATTTTTAATCAAGACCATTTTCAAAGTTACTTAATTATTTTATTTTAGATGCATTGGAACAGTGATAAGACAAAATGGTTGTGAAGGTCTACATAGCCTTTAATCCCAATATATTCACATATTATAATTTACTAATTTACATTTATTATAGTTTCAGCTTCAAACATTTGATTTTTAGATCCACAATTATGTTATGAATTATTAAATAAAATATCTTTATGGAGGATTCAGCTCCATTTTTCTGATATAGAGCTCCATACATATAGTAATAGAGGTCAATGATACAATTCTGGCAGCCTCCAGCCACCACTAGGATCTTACTATATACATATTCATACAGCTCCAAATAAAACCTAGTAGTGATTGTAGGCAGCCAGAATTGTATAATTGAAAGCCAGCAAAGATAACCCCAGTAAATGTAGACTCCTGATATTCAGCCGCTGAAACCTTCTATGGACCTTACAGTCAGTACATGAATCAGTATAACTGGGGGTACATTTTATAGGGGTCCTAAAGTGGCCTGGCTTGTGTCTTCAATAAATGAGCGGACCACCCAGGATTACATACGTTAGGAGACTCCTTCAATAATCTCTGCAGATAGAAATAAGTAAATGTGTATGGCATATAGGAGTCTGTAAAGGGAAGATGTCTGGTACCATGAGGTTCTCTCATTACTGACACACCACAAGCCGCACTCCTTATACAACTTAGAACATAGATTGAATCTGATGGTTTTTGGTCAATAGTATAAATATATTTCAGAGTGCATGAAAGTACTGAATGAAGACAACTGTACCAGGTCATACTGCATGAAATATATTATAGCCCTGCCCCTGAGGAGCAGCCACCCCTAGGCACCAGCCTCTAATAGAGTATCCAGCCCTGCCAAATCTTACACCTGGCAAATGAATATGCATAATGCATTCTAATGGCCTGCAAATTTGTGAAAAACAAATCAAAGGGAAAGTTTGCTCACCTTTATAATCTCCACCTTTGAATCACAACCATAGGACATTTTTTGTTTTTTATAATATCATTTTTTTATTATTGTTGAATTATATCAAAATATTCCATAACAAAAAAAACTAAGAAAAATTCTGAGTTAACATTATATGAAACAAAGTATTATGTAGTACAGACACTATCTCAAAAGGGGTTCAGATAGATAATACTAAAAAATCAACAATCACCCACTAAAACCCTGGAAAATATCCCGTGGGGAGGGGAGAGAGAGAGAAGAAGCAAAAAAAACACACACAAAACACATTACTCAAACAGGTCTTTTTCTGTTTGGGGGATAGTTCCACTATCCATCTGTTCCAGATGTTATAGAAAAAATGTCCCCCTTCCTCTTTACTTAGCATCAAGTAATATGATCTTTATAAAAGCATCATTCAAATTCACATCATGGTGCCATTCTACTTCCTGTGGGAAATCTTTTGAGATCCATTTATAAATGATAACCAATTTTGCTAGACGCAAAATCTTTCTAATTAGTTTGCTACAACAACTGTAGATCACTTCGAGGTATAAGAGGCTTCCTCTGAAACTTGTTGCTGGTCTTTTTTTACATAGTCTTGTAATTTATCCAAAACTTTGTTTTTGCTCTTCATTAGATAAGTGACTGTGTATCTTGAATGGTCATCTATAAAGGTCACTATATACCTGTTGCCGCTCGGTGTAGGCACTTTCATAGGACCACAAACATCACTGTGTATTAGGTCCAGTGGTTGTAAGTCTCTGGTCCTGCTTTCTTTAGGAAGTGTTGCCCTTGTAGCTTTAGATTTAATGCAACATTCACATCTAACAGTGACTGGACAAGTAGACACTGTAAGATCCTTTGTTAGGTTCCGCTTTTGCAGCTCCTGTTTGCTTTCTGGATGTCTGTGACCTAAACGTCTATGCCACATGTGAGTACAGTCATTGTGTCCATGCGGCAGAGTCTCACCTGTTCCTTCAGTGTTGAGATGATATAAATGCTCATCTGCTTTGTCACTGACTATCACCTGCTTTCCGTGCAGGATGACACTTGTCGCCTTGGAATTTTACAGTGAGTCCTTTAGCTGTCAAGCGTTTCACAGATAACAGTCCTCCTTCTAGACTGGGAACATATAGCACGTCTTTTACTGGTACAGCTAAGTTGTGCCCATTTTGATGACTGGGGCTCACTAAGATCCCATGGCCGGACCCTTCTGCATTTATTGAGCTTTCATCTGCAAGATCAATTGTTTCCTTGTCATTTAAGTTAAGTTCTGTGAAAAAACTTTTAGCACTTGTCATATGACTTGTTGCTCCGGAGTCAATACACCAGCCACGCAATATCTGACCATTTGTCACTTTAAAGGTGCCATTCCAATTATCTGAACATGGATCAGAGATTGTGGCTTTGACCTTTGTTTAGTCCCTTTTGGAAATAGTTTCTTCTGTTCTGCTTCCCATATTGTACGGTCCTTCTTTAGGTGTCCTGTTTGTTGCTCTCGTTTCCTTCTTTTGATATTTTGTCTCTGTAGCTTTAAGAGCTATGCCTTGATGCGGAGTCCTGCATGATTTCCTTTCTTCGCTGGTATTCATCTACTAGCCGGGTCTTCACACATTCTAGTGTCAGATCTGCCTCAGGTCTGGTCTCCAGCGCCTTGATCAGTGCAGCGTACGAGTCAGGTAACTACATAGCAGGATGGCTACAACATGGCGGTTCTTCACGTCCTCACCGACTGACCTCAGTTGTGCCGCCGCCTCCAGCATTGCAGATCTTTTTCTATGTTGTGTCTCATTTTATACAGTTTCCTCAGCAGAAATAACTTTCTATTTACACTGGATCTCTCGTGCAGCTTTTGCAGCGCTGTCATGTCTGATGTGGATAAGTTGCTCGTCCTCCACTAATAAGCTTATGGTGGCCCTTGCCTGTCTGTTTTTCTTGCCCCATTCCTGATAATTGATCTCTGGTCTCTCTGTAGTAATGACCTCCCACACGTCATCTCTGGATAGTGACATTTTTACTTTAAAGAGGCTCTGTCACCACATTATAAGTGCTCTATCTCCTACATAATGTGATCGGCGCTGTAATGTAGATAACAACAGTAGTTTTTATTTTGAAAAACGATAAATTTTTAGCAAGTTATGAGCAATTTTCGATTTATACTAATTAGTTTCTTAATGACCAACTGGGCGAGTTTTTACTTGTTTACCAAGTGGGCGTTGTGGAGAGAAGTGTATGACACTGACCAATAAGTGACCAATCAGCATCATACACGTCTCTCCATTCATTTTTAGGAGTACTCGCAACACAGCCTGATCTCGCGAGATCACGCTGTGCTGTCACATACTCCCACATTAACTTTAACGGAGTGTCTTGAGAGTGAATAGACATCCCCTCCAGCCAGGACGCGATGTCTATTCACACTCCCGACACTTCAGTAAAGTTTCTGTGAATGACAGCAAAGCGTGATCTCGCAAAAAACTTTACCGAAGTGTCGGGATTGTGAATAAACATCGCAACCTGGCTGGAGGGGATGTCTATTCACTCTCAAGACAATCCGTTAAAGTTAATCTGGGAGTATGTGACAGCACAGCGTGATCTCGCGAGATCAGGCTGTGTTGCGAGTACTCCTAAAAATGAATAGAGAGACGTGTATGACGCTGATTGGTCTGATTGGTCACTGATTAGACACTGATTGGTCAGCCTCATACACTTCTCTTCACAACGCCCAGTTGGTAAAAAGTAAAAACTCGCCCAGTTGGTCATTAAGAAACTAATTAACATAAATCTAAAATTGCTCATAACTTGCTCAAAAATGATTGTTTTTCAAAATAAAAACCACTGCTGTTCTCTACATTACAGCACCGACCAGATTATGTAGGAGATAGGACACTTATAATGTGGTGACAGAGCCTCTTTAAACTTCACAGCTGGTAATGGTCGTTGTTCAGTTTGGCCACTGTAAGTTTCAGCTCTGAGCTGCCGCCATCTTCCTTTATATGTTTCTTGTATTCAAGAGATGAGACCTCTGGGTGATTCCTGGTATCAGTTTGGTCTGCTGTTCTGTTCCTTGTCGGTTACTGGGCCCATAACCTGTGGCAGTATTTGCAGCTTTCAACAGCGCTCAGACATTGTGGGAGAATCAAACTGGTTTTTACTTGGGACAAACAGCAACCAACATCAAGATGGAGAAGACCAGAGAGAACATCCACATTATCACCAGAGTGTACATATAGACTGGAGGAGCCACACGTGGATAATAACTAATAGTTAACACAGCGCCATCTACTGTCAGTTTAATATAGTCCCTCCAGCATTAAGCTGCAGTTGTAATACTCCAACAAATCAACCATATAGGATGATATACCTTAATTCTGTATCGATAAGGGTGTAAAAAATTTGAATTCAACTTTCTACTGTGTATTAATATGGAAACTCCACCGGAAAAAGACATGTAAACCGAATGGTAAGACTGGGCTATCCAGCCTCTCTGAAAGCTGCTAATTTTATCTTTGACCAAATGGTTCTCCTGAAGACATAAAATCGCGGGGCGCTAATTCCTGATTAAATTAAAGATAGCGTATCTCTTTAGTCTTGCAGCGACCCCCTAATAATCCATGACACTATTTTCAGTTATTTTCTTTATAAATGGCCAACAGGGGGGAAAAAAAGAGAAAAATTCTCTCTCTGTCTCTATCCCCCCACCCACCGACACCCTCCCCCCAAAACCCCACACATAGTTCGCTAATGCACCAACATCAAGTGCACCAGAAAACTCCTCATCCATCATCTCCCTCCACCATCTCTCCCCCCTCGCAAACAAAGGTAAATAGAATAGGTCACCACTAGGGGGCCCAATATGCCAATAATAATGGTGAGAAACACACAAAAAAAAAAAGAAAAGGAAAAAAGTTGAAAGTATGGCCATTGCTGCCGACCCCCCCACTAAACGCCCATAGTGATAGTAAACCACGGATTTATATTTAGAACCCTTTAGGGTCCAGCCAGTAATCCACCTCCATTGCTGATTGAAAAAAAAACGTAGATCCTTCATGGGAGATTTTTAATTTTGCTGGATATATAAGCGAATATTGAAAATTTGCCCTGAGCAATCTCCTTTTGGCCTCAAGAAAGCTCAGCCTGAGCGTATTTGTTGCCATAGAGAAGTCAGGATAGATAGAAATCTGGGCCTCATTAAAAAACACATCACCCTTTTTCCTCTTTTCCCGCATAATCGCATCCCAATCCAGATAACATAATAGTTTTAAGAAAATAGGCCTAGAGAAAGCACCCGCTGATCTAGATTTAACCAGAAGCCGGTGGGCTCGTTCTACACAAAGAAATTTAAAAAGGGACGCTGGTCCAATCTGTTCCAGAATCCATTCCTGCATATATTTTTCACAATCTTTGTTTTCCACAACTTCGGGGAATCCTAAAAAATTTCAGATTGTATCTCCTAGCTCTATCCTTCATATCGGTAAGCTTATTTTGTTGGAGTTTGGCATGATGAAGGAACTCAGCAGCAATGGAGGATCTCAAGAAGAGAAAAAAAAACAGCATGGAGAAACTCAATAACAATAAAGGATCTCAGCAAATGGAGGCCCCCAGTGGAGATGAAAAAACAAATTAAAAACAATAGAGTATCTCATCAGTAATGGAGGAGAGCAACAGCCATAGAGGAACTCAATATCAACTCAGCAGCCATAGAGGACATTAGCAGCCATAGAGGAACTCAGCAGCCATAGAGGACCTCAGCAGCCATAGAGGACTTCAGCAGCCATAGAGGACCGCAGCAGCCATAGAGGACCTCAGCAGCCATAGAGGACCTCAGCAGACATAGAGGACTTCACCAGCCATAGAGGACCTCAGCAGCCATAGAGGACCTCAGCAGCCATAGAGGACCTCAGCAGCCATAGAGGACCGCAGCAGCCATAGAGTACCTCAGCAGCCATAGAGGACCTCAGCAGCCATAGAGGACCTAAGCAGCCATAGAGGACCTAAGCAGCCATAGAGGAACTCAGCAGCCATAGAGGAACTCAGCAGCCATAGAGGACCGCAGCAGCCATAGAGGAACTCAGCAGCCATAGAGGAACTCAGCAGCCATAGAGGAGCTCAGCAACCATTGAGAAGATCAGCAACCATAGAGAAGATCAGCAACCATAGAGGAACTCAGCATCAACTCAGCATCAATTCAGCAACAATAGAAGACATCGGTAGGAATGGAGGAACTCAGAACCAATGGAGGAACTCAGTAGCAATGGAGGAACTCAGCAGCAATGGAGGAACTCAGCAACCATAGAGGAACTCAACATCAACTCAACAAGAATAGAGGACCTCGGTAGGAATGAAGGAACTCAGCAGCGACGGGGGAACTCAGCAGCGACGGTGGAACTCAGCAGCGACGGGGGAACTCAACATCAACTCAGCAACAATAGAGGAACTCGGTAGGAATGAAGGTACTCAGCAGCGACGGGGGAACTCAGCAACGACGGGGGAACTCAGCAGCGACGGGGGAACTCAGCAGCGAAGGGGGAACTCCGCAGCAAGTGAAAGAAACCAGCAGCAATGGAGGCACTCCACAGTAAAATAATATTAGCATAAGAAACACTTAGGGATCTTAAGCAAACGCTGCAGTTAGTGAGAAAGCAGGTAGATCTCAGTAGTATCCCACTTGGCATACACTTCCAGCATACTCCTCCAGCTCCATCAAACAGCCACTGGAGTCCCACAGCAGTCTTTTCCTAGCGATGTCAGGTGGGGCCAGCCACCCAGGATCAAGAGTGTCAGCGAGAGCCCAGTTCCCCCCCAAAATGACTCCAGTGGAGCACCGGGCACCCCAGAGAGCTGACCAGCAACTGACTGCCTCACCGGTTCTCCCAATATCTGCCTGTGTGTACTGAGTCCCGCTGAGCCTCACCACATACCCGCAACACACACCTTGCTCTGAATAGGTGAGGAGGGGAGAGAGAAAGCACACGGAACATACCCGCTCACATGATCACCCAGCTGACTCCACACACAGTGACTGTGATTGTCATGCAAACCATAGGACATTTTAACCGCCTCCATCCAGGAACAGAAACATATTTTATGTGAATGTTATAAGTCCCACCTATTTTACAGGACTCTTGTCTACTTTAATCCCTTATTCAGGATTTGACACAGATTCAGCGGCGAAATCAGCGTCAAATCTGATGACAGTCTGAATTCAATGTATGTGAAGGCTAAAAAAAAACAGTGCAGATTTTTGTCTTCACACAGAAACAGAAAAGAAACACGAATCAGTGGCATGCTATTTATTCCCACGGATTCCGCAGAGAAGAATCAGCAGATCAGCCCCACATACATTAGACCCATTGAATAGGGCCAAACCTTGTGCGGATCCGGATCTTAGTAAATATGTGTAGGATTTGCCTATGGCTAATCTGACATGTGTGAACATACTCTAAAAGTCTGAGAAACCCCAAATAAATGCAAAGTTCAGACCATCCCCCAATAATAAATAACTCCTAATTGCAAGACAAATGGGGGATGGATAATAGACTTTTTGCCATCTTACCTGACATGATGGTGGGGAAGCAGGGGTCTTTCTTCCCCCTCAGGGCCCCTTCTTGTTCAGCTTTGTGTCGGTAGTTGAATTTATGTAGAGAAGAACCACATCTCCTGCCCAGACAATGGCCTCCTCTCCCTCAAGGCTCTTTATGGAACTTGTATACCCCAATAGCTCAATCCTCATAGGAGAAAATAGTTTCAAGAGGTTTACTAGGCAGAATGTTCTAGAAATGATGAGGATGAACATTGCTTCTAGTGTTATTTTGATATTTTCGGTATTTTTGTATCTGTCCTTGAGTTTGGAGTCGTGTAATGTGTTATGTAATAATTTTCTGTTACGTTGTCTCTATATAATACACGATGGGCCACATTTACCAAGACTGGCGCATCTTACACCAATCTAAGTAATGGAGAGAGTTGAAGTGATGTGCGCCAAATTATTACATTTAGCCATATTGTACAGTCTGACGGTCAGAAAATGAAATGTAGTCATGGGTTTGCACCAAAATTTGTGCCATTTTCCCCTATTTTGTTAATAAATGTGGCCTAAACTACGACTCCTAGGAGACCACGACCACTTTTCTCTTCACTTTCCACCACTATGCCTTTGCCTCCCCAGGTGTGACACCAATCAAGCAGTCGCATACAGATGTAGCCATCTTTATCTTGACCTTTACCGCATTAAATACACAGTGTCAAGCAACTTTAACTTGACCTTTTCAATGGCTTTTTAACCCCTTGCCCGTCGTAAACAACTTTCAGATTTTAATTTTAGTTTTTTCCTCCACACCTTCCAAAAGCCATAACTTTTTCATTTTTCCGTCGATATAGTCCTATGAGGGCTTGATTTTGCGGGACGAGTTGTCGTTTTTTGTAGCACCATTTATTGTGCCATATAACGTACTAGGAATCGGGGGAAAATTATTTGTGGGGTAGAAAATGAAAAAAACAGCGATTCCTCCATTGTTTTTTGCGCTTTGTTTTTATGGAATTCACACTGCAATTAAAACATGTTAATTTTATTTTGCAGGTCAATACGATTATGGAGATACCAAATATATATGGTTTTTTCTATATTTTACTACTTTTACAAGTAAAAAACTGTGTAAAATTTGTATTTATTTTGTGTCGCCAAATTCTGAAAGCCATAACTTTTTATTTTTTCGTCGATTAAGTGGTATGAGGGCTTATTTTTTGCGGGATAAGCTGTAGTTTTTAATGATACCATTTTGGAGTTCATGAGACATTCTGATCACTTTTTATTCCATTTATTGTGGGAACAAAAAAAGAGCAATTCTAGCGTTTACAATAAAAAAAAATTACGGCGTACACTGAGCGGGTTAAATAATGATATATTCTAATAGTTTAGACTTTTATGGATGCGCCGATACCAATTATGCTTATTATTATTTTTTTACTATGCTCTAGGAAGGAAATGGGAAAAAGTTTTTTTTTAAATTTTTAATAATTATTTTTTTTTTTTTACATAAAATATTTTACTAATTTTTAGTAAAGGGGGACTTCTACCAGCGATCATTGCATTGCTTGCACGATATACTGCAATACCAATACGATTATGGATACCAAATATATATAGTTTTTTCTATATTTTACTACTTTTACCAGTAAAAAACTAAGTGTAAAAAATGTAATTTATTTTGTGTCGCCAAATTCTGAGAGCCATAAGTTTTTTATTTTTCCGTTGATTAAGTGTTATGAGGGCTTATTTTTTGCAGGATAATCTGTAGTTATACCAATACTAATGTATTGCAGTATATCGTCTTTCTGACAGGCTTCTATTAAGCTCTGCCGGAGGCAGGGCTTGGTAGGAGCACAAAGATGGCGGACCTGGGGGCTTTCATTAGGCCCCCAGGCAGCCATAGCAACCATTGCCACCCCGCGATTGCATTGCGAGGGGTGCGATGAGCTGCTAGAGGGGGTCGCCCCCCTCTTTCTAACTATTTAAATGCTGCGGTCGCTATGCCGCTCATTACTGTGAGGTGTCGGCTATAACATACAGCCGACACCCGCATCATATGGAGCGGGCTCACTCCGTGAGCCCGTTCCATACTTCCCCTACCCGGCTCTGACGTATGGATACGTCAAATGTCGGGAAGGGTTTAATGGCCTTTGTTGTGTAATATTAAGCTGCGGCAAGTTATCAGAGTTGTAACGTCCGTGGTCGCTGACCACAAACTCCTTCCATCTAGTCGACACCCTTCTCTCCAGAGATGTCTGCACATACGACCATCCTGCTCCACACTGACCACCAGGGTGCTCTCACGAGCTCAGTCCAGACTTCAGAAGGCAGAGTGCACACATGTTGGAGATTGAGCTAATTGCTCCCAGAGCTATAAGAAGGTCCCAGCCCCATCCTCCCACACCTGAGCGTTGTTGTCGTATTCTAAGTTTGTCTTGCAAATGGTCCCCTAGTGTTTCCTGCTCCCAGTGTTCCCTGTTCCTGTAACCTGTATCCTGATCTAGTGCCGTGCTGAGCTGTAGCAGTCCTGTGCTGTATACCACGCCTGTCCTGCTTCTCCACGCCTGACGACTACCTGCTGCCTAGTTCCTGCCAAGCCTGCCTTGCTACTGTCCGAGCTGCCACAGGTACCCTATATGAACTATAGACTCTAACCTGCTGGCCTGCTGCCATACCGCCAAGGCGGTATGGGCCAGTGGGTCCACGAACCCTACGTGACAAGAGTCAAGATAAAGATGGCTACATCAGTAGTTTGCAGATTATTAGTAGGTGAATAACATATACATTAATACTTCAGTGCCACCCTCTTTCATCATCCAGTTGATTCCCAGTACCTCTCTGCCCAACTCGACAGCCACCACCGATAACCATGGTCTATCTTCCACTTATTTAATAAGATGTAGGGGCTGAAAAGAAAACACACGGTACACGCGCAGAAGCCGGCCGACTTCACTCTTGTCAGGCTATTTTTGCTTTCTGTACTGCAGTTTGCGCTGGCGTGCTCTTCTCCTCTTTAGGCTCTGCTGACTGGCTGCCCCTCTGCTGTGACGTCTTCTCCTCGGAATAAAATCTAGGGGGGTGGGAAAAACCACAAACAATGATACCACACACACTATGAGCCACACACGGGTACATGTAGGATGGGACGCCCAAATAAATTCAGACCCCAGATCACACTCTTAAAGGGTACCTCTAGTTATAAAAGAAAATTATTATAGGGCAAAATTATGTTTTTTCTAAATCACTACAACCACATTGTAGCTGCTTTTAATTGTCTCAGTGTTTGGTACATTTTTACATAGGAAGGGTCGGGACTATAAGAGCTGTCAGTCGAAAGTAGCTGACAGCTCCTTCCTTGTTTTATGTTTTCCCAAGCATACACCCCCGAGAAGAGTATTTCTATTGATGAGTCCCTGGTACATTTTATGGGAAGGCTTCAATTCCACCAGAACCTGCCGAATAAGAGGGCAAGGTATGGCGTGAAGATGTATAAGCTGCGCAAGAGTGCATGAGGGTACACATACAAATCTAGGATATATGAAGGGAAGGACACCAGTATTCAGCCCCCATAATACCCCCCCCCCCCCTTACTGGGAGTTAACACAAAAATTGTGTGGTATTTGGTGCATCCACTGCTGGGCCAGGGTTACCACTGCTACCTGGATAATTTTTATACCAGCGTCCCAATCTATAAGTGCCTCGCTTCCAGAAGAGGTCAGAGCAGGACATAATACAGCAGCAACATATTGTGTGTCAAGTACAAGGACAAGGGAGAAGTCCATGTATTGACAACAATATATGGCCACACCACTACCCATGTACCTGTACGAGGTACCAGTATAGAAGAACCGAAACCAGACTGCATCCTGGACTACAATAGGTACATGGGAGGGGTGGACTTGTCAGATCAAGCCCTGAAGCCCTACAGCGCCATGGAGTGTGGTATAAGAAGCTGGCCGTGCACATCATACCGATGGCATTGTACAATGTGTACGTGCTACATCGATGTATAGGCCAGGGGGGAATTTTCCTGGAATTTCAAGAGGTGGTTATCAAGAACCTAATCTTTAGGGACCAGGAAGGGGGGGGGCACCCAGTACTTCTAGAAGCGAGTCAAAAGAGGTGCAAAGTCTGCTATAAGAGGGGGATAAGGGAGGACACAATATATCAATGTGACACGTTTCCTGAAAAACTAAGGCTCTGTATGAAAGAGTGTTTTAAAATTTATCATACATCCCTTGATTTTTACTTTACCCCAGTTTTACTCGCCCTGATGCACTCCACACAGATTATCCCCCTCATCTTTCCCTTTTGAGCCCTGCTGTGTGCCCAGGCAGCATATAACAGCCACATGTAGGGTATGGCCGTGCTCAGGAGAACCCACATTGCAATTTATGGCTTGAATGTCTCCGGTGGCACATGCTGGGCACAATGTATAGGACACTGAAATTACATATATGTGCCCACAATCTGCAGCGCATTACCTTTTACACAATACCTGTGGGGTCAAAATGCTCACCACACCTCTAGATGAATGTAGATTTTAAAATGGGGTCACTTCTCCAGGGTTTCAACTGTACTGGTACCTCAGGGGCTTCTGCATACATGACTTAGAACCAAAAGAGCTCCAGTATGCCAAATGATGTTCCTTCCCTTCTGAATCCTGCTGTGTGCCCAGGCAGCTAATAACAGCCACATGTAGGGTATTGCTGTATCTGGTAGAACCCACATTACAGTTTATGGGGTGTATATCTTTGGTGGCACATGTTGGGCACAATATATCGGACACTGAAATGGCATATATGTATAGAAAATCTCACTCTTCACCATCCGCTGCGCATTACCTTTTAGACAATACATGTGGGGTTAAAATGCTCACTCCACCTCTAGATGAATGCCTTAAGGCAGCAGTCCCCAACCTTTTTTGCACCAAGGACCAGTTTCATGGAAGAAAATGTTTCCATGTACCGGCGGGGGAGTTGGGGGATGGGATGTTTTGCAGTTGGGGAGGGTTAGGGTCAGTTCACACATTGCGTAAATACTGTGGAATTTCCACAATGGAATTTGTTGCAGAAAATCTGCAGCATAATACAGTAGCAGCAAAGTAGATGAGATAGAACAAATCTCATTCAGACTCTGTGTAAGTAATGAGCGGAAGAACCGCTCAGAAATTGACCAGCGGTGCAGAATTTTATTCCGCAGCATGTCAATTGTATTTGAGTAAATGCTACTTATTTGTTGCGGTTTTACCCCATTGAATTCAATGGGGAGGTAAAACCCACAACAAATAGAAGTTGTTGCATTGGCTGCGGCGGGTTCGCAGCAATTTCAACGCAAAAACGCTACTCAGAAAAAAATGCAAAACTTATCCTTACCCAAAAGCCTGTATTCTTCCTCCAGGCCAGCCTCCTGGGATGTAGTTTCATTCCATGTGACTGGGATGAAACGTCATCCTAGGATTCCGGCCTGCTAGCAGGTCAGCTAGATGCACAGCAGTTTTCCGCAGCTGACATTTCTGGGTGAAAAACAGCATCACAGTTTGGTGCGTTTTTTTCCCGGAAATTCCCTGCGGCCACCAGGGCGGATACCAGAAACCGTGGCCCGGTAACCAAATGATCTGCAGCACGGTATTGGTCCATGGCCCAGTGGTTGGGGATCAGTGCCTTAAGGGGTGTCATTTTTAAATGGGGTCACTTCTCATGGGTTTCAACTGTACTGGTACCTCAGGGGCTTCCTCATACATGACTTAGCACCAGAAAAGCTCCAGTAGGCCAAATGGTGGTCCTTCCCTTCTGAGTCTTGCAGTGTGCCCAGGCAGCTGATAACAGCCAGATGTAGGGTATTGCCGTATCCGGTAGAACCCACATTACAACTTATAGAGTGTATATCTCTGGAGGCACATGCTGGGCACAATATAAAGGACACGGAATTGGCATATATGTATTGAAAATTGTAAATCTCACTCTGCACCATCTGCTGCGCATTATCTTTTACACAGTACCTGTGGGGTAAAAATGCTCACTACACCCCTAGATGAATGTCTTAAGGGGTTTAGTTTTAAAATGGGTTCACTTCTCGGGGGTTTCAACTGTAGTAATCTACATAGTAACAATCGTACATCCTCATACATTACCGATTATAGCTCCTTGTGAAACGACGATCAACGAGCTGTCTTGTCAATCGGTACTCTGTATAAAGAACCTTATGGTATCTCGGATCCGGGTTGCTGCAGCAGGATGTCAACTGTATGTTACAACTAACACCCGCTGTGGATGGTGCGGGAACAGCTACTGAGCCTATGCCCTCCCAACACCATACATTTAAGGCACTTTGCAAGAAGACCATTCCGCAAGCGGTGTAAATGTACAGCGCGCTGCAGGAAGGGGTTAAAGAAATTATTTGATGACTTGCATTACAGTATACGGCATGTCTTCATCTCTCCTGAATGAAGCGGAGAGACGGCAATGGAAGCCAAAGCAGCTTGGGGCGATGCGGACTCTAAAGGGGCAAGTCAGAAGTTTTCTATAACTGATGGTACACTTTAGGAACAAGTTGGTTGCTTAATTGTCTAATCTCCCCTGGAAGAAAATGGTAGATCACTGGCCTTACCTTTATCTGTCTATATTTTTTAGTTGGTGAGCCTTGCCAAAAAATTGAAGTGTGTATCACAAGCCTTACCACTATGTTTATTTATAGAAGGGGTCGGAGTATCTAGGGCAGGGTTCTCAAGCACGCGGCCCCTGGGGCTGTCATCTGCGGCCCGCGGGACACAGAACCGCTAGTATCGGCTCTGCTCCGAGACTCTGGAATTCCCTGACATTGCTGTCCACATATGAACAGCGATGTCTGGGGCTTCCCCAGAGCCGGAGTCCCGTGCAGAGCGCTAGTATCGGCTCTGCTCCGGGACTCTGTGGAATTCCCTGACATCGCTGTCCATATATGGACAGTGTGTCAGGGTCTTCCCCAGAGTGGAGTCCCCGGCAGAGCGGTAGTACAGACTCTCCTCCAGGACTCTGTGGAATTCAGTGACATCGCTGTCCATATATGGACAGTGTGTCAGGGTCTTCCCCAGAGCGGAAACCCGGGCAGAGCGCTAGTATCAGCTCTGCTCCGGGATTCTGTCGAATTCCCTGACATCGGTGTCCATGTTTGGACACGCGATGTCTGGGGCTTCCCCAGAGCCGGAGTCCAGTGCAGAGCTCTATTACTAGCTCTGCTCCGGGACTCTGTGGAAATCCCTGACATCGCTGTGGCAGCATCTGCGGAGGGCACTGTGGCAGCATCTGCGGAGGGCACTGCGGCAGCATCTACGGAGGGCACTGCGGCAGCATCCACGGAGGGCAATGCGGCAGCATCCACGGAGGGCACTGCGGCAGGATCCACGGAGGGCACTGCGGCAGCATCCACGGAGGGCACTGCGGAAGCATCCACGGAGGGCACTGCTGCAGCATCTACGGAGGGCACTGCGGCAGCATCTACGGAGGGCACTGCGGCAGCATCTATGGGGGGCACTGAGGCAGCATCTACAGAGAGCACAGTGGCAGCATCTACAGAGGGCACTGTGGCAGCATCTACAGAGGGCACTGTGGCCGGATCTACAGAGGACTCTGTGGCAGCATCTACAGAAGACTCTGCGGCAGCATCTACAGAGGGCACTGCGGCAGCATCTACAGAGGGCATTGCGGCAGCATCTACATAGGGCACTGCGGCAGCATCCACAGAGGGCACAGCGGCAGCATCCACAGAGGGCACAGCGGCAGCATCCACAGAGGGCACAGCGGCAGCATCCACAGAGGGCACAGCGGCAGCATCCACAGAGGGCACAGCGGCAGCATCCACAGAGGGCACTGCGGCAGCATCCACAGAGGGCACTGCGGCAGCATCCACAGAGGGCACTGCGACAGCATCCACAGAGGGCACTGTGGCAGCATCTACAGAGGGCACTGTGGCACTATCTAAAAAGGGGCTGCCCAATCTTGACATGTGTGTCTGCCAAACACTGCCAACTGAGCCGCCGGACTGCATTTAGCGACACTTAAACTGGAAAACTGGATTGTTGAAATAAGCACGTGGAGAAATATCACAAATTTTAATCCTAGCGCTATTATTATAGTAATGTAGTATTAATTTTATAGTAATGTAGTATTATTATTATTATTATAGTAATATAGTGTTATAGTAGTTCAAATAAGTAATTTATTAACAATAATTTTGTGTTGTATCAAATTTGAAAGTAATGCGGCCTGTCAACTTCCCATTTTTTCTATATGCGGCCCACTTACCCTGCCGAGTTTGAGACCCCTGATCTAGGGTTTAGCCCTGTAACCCACAGATGACCCTCCTGAGTTTTAACCCCCACCCAGTACCTCTATTTCATGTAATTGCCTCAACTTTCACCTTGGCAAACTATACAGAAACACAATGGGGGGAATTTACTAAGGCTAGCGTTCCATACGCCAGGCTTTATATAAAAAGCACTAGAGTAATATGCGCCTAATATATTAAGAGGAGCACACCTCTTAATAAATGAAGAGCATCTCTGGCTGTCCGCGTGCCAGAAAGGAAAGTTTTTGACTTAAATGATAGTGAATTTATTGGGCCCTGGGTGGCATCACCTCCTCCCGCTAAGCCCTGCCCAATTTTTTCTTTAAAGTGGCGGTGTAAAAATAAAAAAGTTGCGAAAGTTACAGTTTTTGTGCAAATTTGTGTAAACTTTTAAGGACACAACTGATTTCAATTTCCTTCCAACTTTTCTATGAGAAACCTTAAGGAACTAAACCTGACCCTTAGACTTTTGTGAATGAGCCCTTATACATAAATGGGTACGAGAAAGTGAGGAAAAAAAGGAGACAGTGACGCTTCTGAGAGGCGATGTTGTTTAATTTACAATCTGTACCTTGAGGACTTTCATCTAGTACCACAAGACTCAGCAGTTGACCTATTCTCTAGTAGTAGGCATAACACCAGAGGAACCAGAAATGTATGCCGGCAGCCTCCTACTGCAATCCCTGGAAGGATAAATTCTTGTCGTGGGGATAAGATTGAATGCAGGGGAAAACGAAGAAAAAGTTAATGAAGTCTTTATGTATCTTATACATAAATGATCATACAATTCCGTATATTAGTAGCTACACCAATTTTTTACTCATATTTTACTTTCATGCACCACAGTAAAATCTTATCTACAATTGACATGTGACAAATAAATCAGCTTCGTATGTTTTTCATATGAGGATAGCCTATACATTTTTACATATTTTATTTCATATAAAATTATAGCCTTCCACAAAACCCCAACATCGTACTACTTCTATCGCAGAGTGCGAGTTCTTTGGTCAGTTAATATCCTTGGTTTGGCCTGGATTGGTGATCATGCTATATGTTGATTGTTTTCTAACAATGGAAGAGTGCCAAGAGCGATGAAACTAGAACACAGTGCGGGGAGGTCTGACATCCAGACGTGTGGTACACCGGGCATTCGACAGAAAATAGACCCCTGTTAGATCATATTATCTGACTACCACGTTGTTATTTTTCTCCAAGCCAGAAGCAGTTTAGCTCTCATTACTGCCAAGCTGTGGTAATTAATAAAACACCTTAATGAATGAGTACAGAGCTCTGTTTCTTTGGTGACATTTTAAGGCGAGCAGACGGCTTTGTAGCTGCCAGGGTACACAACCATTCAATGAACCCATTCACTCCTAATATTTCATACTGTTGGTAACCTCTACATTTATTTCACTAGACATCACACGGCAGCTTATAATACCTACAAAACTATTCGGTACCACTTTTCTACTGAGCCTGTATGCAGCATTAATGAAGCTGGAGCTGTGCCCGCTTATCTGTGGGCAATGTCACTAGATATTGGTACAACCGATCACTCACACAATCACTCACTATATAGCACAGACGTATCCTGTAAATGACAACACATAACTAGGCCCAGCTGGTATTCACATTTGAAACAGACATAAAGTGGGATATTATTCCAATGCCCACTGTATTTATGGTTCTGCCCATGATTCAGAGTATTTAAAGCCTACCTGTCGCTATATTTTCTTTCTGGATAAATCAGTAGTGAATGTGAAGATATGAAACTTTGTAATATTTCTTATTAGCGGAAAGTGGCAAATTTCCGCCACCTTCCATCAACATGTAGCTCCCCTATCCCAGCCTGCATGCTCTATATAAGGCTGAGTTCACACGGGGAGGATACGCTGTGCACTGCAGGGAATTCCAGGCAAAAAACCGTACCAAACCGTGGGGCGGTTTTTCGGCCGGAATGTCAGCTGGGGAAAACTGCAGCACTTAACTGTTTCATCCCAGGGGACCGCTACAGCCTGTGATTGGTTGCAGCGGCGGTCACATGGGATGAATCATCATCCAGGCTGACCTGCTGGGATGATGTTTCATCCTATGAGACTGCCGCTACAGCCTGCGATTGGCTGCAGCGGTCACATGGGAAGAAGCGTCATCCCAGGAGGCTGGCCTGGAGGATGAAACATAGACTCCTGGGTAAGTATATGATTTTATTTTTTTTGCAGAGTTGCGTTTTTTGAGGCAAAATCACTGCGAACCCACCGCTAAAAGCACAACTGCTATTTGTTGCGGGTTTTACCTCCCATTGAATTCAATGGGGAAAACCCGCAACAAATAAGCAGGATTTACGCAAATACAATTGGCATGCTGCCGAATAAAATTCCACTCCGCAGGTCAATTTCTGAGCAATTTTTCTGCTCAGTATTTACGCAGCGTGTGGATTTGTTGTTATACTTCATCCACTTTGCTGCTACTGTAATTGCTGCGGCTTTTCCACAACAAATTCTGCTGCGGAAAATCCGTAGTATTTGGACAATGTGTGAACTGACCCTAAAAGTTCAGAAATCTCAGTCACTGAAAGGTATGCCTTCAGTAACATAGAAACTAAAGACATGGAGGAGAGCGGGTAGGAGGGGTAGGAAGCTGCACTATCTCTGTTTCAGCCTATGTATCAGACTCTGTGCTGTGAGAGGGGATGGAGAACATCTGATTGGTGAAAGCACACAGAACAGCTCTTTACCTTCACACCAGGAGGAACTCATCTACTCAGCACCGTTTGGCTTCATGCACATGGCAAAATTGTATGCACAAAGCCTGTATGACGAAACATGGACCCTTCAGTTCTGCATTAAAGAGCCTTAGGCACTCCATGTGTCACCTATGATGTCTATGTATGGCACCATATTCCCCTAGAAATCCAATCCATGCGAAAAAAATATTTTTATGCCTCAGTATAAAATCATAAGCATATGGAGGTACAGCATGGGCCCATAGGGGTGCCGTATTATATATCCAAACAATACCGCCATGTAGGGCCTCTTTAATAGAGAGAAAATTACCATTGTGTCTAATCTACACGACCGTAAAAAATAACGGCCGTATAACATCTAGAAAACGCAGTTGTAACTGGGCATTTTTTCATCCTTGTTGAATTCCGTAAGCATGTCCGGATTACGACTGTTTGTCTGTGCTAGATCTTTATTGACTCAGTTTTTTCTTTACGTCCGTACATACGGTTCTTAAAGAGGCTCTGTCACCAGATTTTGCAACGCCTATCTGCTATTGCAGCAGATAGGCGCTGCAATGTAGATTACAGTAACATTTTTATTTTAAAAAAACGAGCATTTTTGGCCAAGTTATGACCATTTTTGTATTTATGCAAATGAGGCTTGCAAAAGTCCAAGTGGGCGTGTTTAAAGTAAAAGTCCAACTGGGCGTGTATTATGGGCGTTTTTACTACTTTTACTAGCTGGGCGTTGTGTATAGAAGTATCATCCACTTCTCTTCAGAACGCCCAGCTTCTGGCAGTGCAGACACAGCGTGTTCTCGAGAGATCACGCTGTGACGTCACTCACTTCCTGCCCCAGGTCCTGCATCGTGTCGGACGAGCGAGGACACATCGGCACCAGAGGCTACAGTTGATTCTGCAGCAGCATCGGCGTTTGCAGGTAAGTCGATGTAGCTACTTACCTGCAAACGCTGATGCTGCTGCAGAATCAACTGTAGCCTCTGGTGCCGATGTGGCCAACACGATGCAGGACCTGGGGCAGGAAGTGCATGTTTTTTCTTCACCGTATTATGGGCCGATTATTTTATGTCTCTATTGACTTCTATGGGCAATTATCGACCGAAAATCGGCATCCGATGTGTCTCCGTGCTGAAAATCGTTCAAGTGAATTGAACCATTTGCTATCATAGTGTCAGTGGGCAGGCAGCATTGCGCTCATTGTAGGCTAGGATACCCCATAGGAAAACGGTCGTGTGAATAAACTTTACAGAAATGAAGGAGAGGGGAGGACAAGATTAAACATATGCAGATTAGACACAATATTTCTGACTGCCCTAAATTTAATTTTACATTTATTTTGATGTAACAACAATTGCCTCAACTGAGGCAAAAAGCGTTATGTGCGTTAAGTCCCGTCACTTATCCGAGGAAAGATAGAACATGTTCTATCTTTCCACGGATCGGGGACTCGGATCATTTTTCACGGACCCGATTCACCCGCTAAAGTGAATGGGTCCGTGAAGACTATCGGGTGCCACTCAGATGGCGTCAAAAACGGGCCGAGTGGCACAACGGTCATGTGCATGAGGCGTTAGTGGGAAACCCCTTTAATATTAATCAATTGCCTAAATTGAAGTGATCGCAAGTCTTTTTTGTTATTTTAGGATAGGTAGTCTTATGAACTTAGGTGTGATCGATAGCAGCTCGAACCTGTGTATCAGAGACACGCAGCACCTGCTGACACTGAACCCATCAGTGCCGCTGACCTGACGTATACAGGATTCAGCGCTAGATACAGCTGCTCTGTATACAGGATACAAAGCAGCTTTATCTCAGAAATTAAAAATTATTTTTAATAAAAAGTATTTTGAAAGTTGCACCAAACACATGATACACAAATCATTTCATAGCTGAACATAGCCTTTAAGCTTTGAACTTCTTATGTGCTGCTTTCTGCACTTCTGACCAAGAAATCCACTGGAAATATTTTGTATGCTCTTGGCACATGAAAGATTTCCTAAAAATTTGTTGTTTACCTTAAATGCCTTTGAAGGCTTTTCCAGAGGCATGGAAAAACATCTTATTACATTTATATTAACACTTGGAACAGTTCGTGCAAGTATGATACTCCATAAAAGAAGTGTTTTTTCCTGTACAATATGATACAGCGATTAATTATTATTTTTTTAAATATCCCCAAAATTTCGTCTATTAGGCTGGGTTCACATGACCTATTTTCAGACGTAAACGAGGCGTATTATGCCTCGTTTTACGTCTGAAAATAGGGCTGCAATACATCGGCAAACATCTGCCCATTCATTTGAATGGGTTTGCCGACGTATTGTGCAGACAACCTGTCATTTACGCGTCGTCGTTTGACAGCTGTCAAACGACGACGCGTAAATGGACTGCCTCGGCAAAGAAGTGCAGGGCACTTATATACATTATATGCAGGACACTTATATACATTATATGCAGGGCACTTCTTTGCCACGTAATTTGAGCTGTTCTTCATTGAACTCAATGAAGCACAGCTCAAGATTTACGAGCGTCTCAGACGGCTCGCAAAATGCGAGGAGGAGCATTTACGTGTGAAACGAGGCAGCTGTTAACAGTCTGTCTTTTCACACGTAAATGCCTCTCATCGTGTGAACATACCCTTACTGTACATTTGTCACACTTAAAGGGTAACTAAACTTTAAAAAAAAACTTTTGACATGTCATAGTGGCATGTCAGAAGCTTTCATCAGTGGGGGTCCGAGCACTGAGACCCCCACCAATCACTAAAATGAAGCGTTAGAAGCGCTCGGGTGAGAGCTGTGCCACTTCGCTTCTGATTGGTTTTCCTCTGCTTTCCTTGGAGTGATGTATGGGCTCAATTTAAAGTCTATGAGTCCAGACACCGTTACATCGGCTTTCCGAGTAAAGCCGATCAGAAACCAAGCAGCATAGCGCTCACCCGAAAGCTTCTGCTGCTTCGTTTAAGCGATCAGTGGGGGTCTCAGTGCTTGGACCCTCACCAATCAAAACTTCTAACATGTCACTAAGAAATGTCAAAAGTTTTTTAAAAGTTTAGTTACACTTTAACCCCTTCAGGACGCAGCCTGTTTTGGCCTTCTGGCACAGCCGATTTTTTCAAATCTGACGTGTTACTTTGTGTGGTAATAACTTTGGAATGTTTTTACTTATTCAAGTGATTCTGAGATTGTTTTCTCGTGACGTATTGTACTTTATGTTAGTGGAAAAATGTGGTTGACAAATTTAATATGTATTTGGGAAAAACACCAACGTTTTGAGAAAATTTGCAAAAAATAGCATTTTTCTAAATTTAAATGTATCTGCTCGTAACACACATAATAATACCACAGAAAATAGTTACTAGTTAGCATTTCCCATATGTCTACTTTATGTTTGCATCGTTTTTTGAACATTATTTTCTTTTTCTAGGACGTTACAAGGCTTAGAACTTTAGCAGCAATTTCTCACATTTTCAAGAAAATGTCAGAAGGCTATTTTTTTAGGGACCAGTTCAGTTGTCAAGTGGCTTTGAGGGCCTTATATATTAGAAAGTCCCCATAAATCAACCCATTTTTAAAACTGCACCCCTCAAAGTTTTCAAAACAGCATTCAGAAAGTCTGTTAACCCTTTAGGCGTTTCACAGGAATTAAAGCAAAGTAGAGGTGACATTTTAGAATTTCATTTTTTTGGGCAATGTTAAACTTTTTGTGGCAAAAAAGACAAAACTATAGTAGGTATGATACCTTTATTGGCTGACCATAAAAGTTGTATATGCGGCTTTCAGAGCACAGAGGCTCCTTCATCAGGCACTTAAGATGTTACACAAAGACAATTAGTACATGAGGTGATACATCATTAAGATAAGCCGGGGCAATAAAACGGAGGTTATAGAGGTGATGACTTAGGAGTTAAGGCATCTGGAGTCAGTCTGATGGGGGACGTGACGTGTGTCCATGTAGTGGCTCATAAATCCAGGTGTTAGATTGAGGCCTTGTGTCAATGACTGGAATTTTATCATCATTTAGAATTCCCAAATTTTTCTCTCTCTGTTGTTTTTAAAATGACCCTTCAGTATTAGGACTTTTAAATCTGCCAAACTGTGATCAGGTCCAGAGAATTGGTTTCCCACGGGTGTATCCACCTCCTGTTTTATTGTATGTCTGTGAAGATTCATCCTGGTTTGTAGTTTTTGTATGGTTTCCCCAATGTAGATCCTTTATTGATGCCCCTTGTACACAGGATCATGTACACTACATTGGAGGATGTACAGGAGAACGTGCCAGTGATTTTATAGTCCTGCTGCGTGTTTGGTATCTGGATGGTGTTTGATGACCAGATGTTGGTACAGGTCTTGCATTTTCTACTGTTGCAAGGAAAGGTGCCAGTCTCTGATGGTGGTGAGATGGCACTTCTGACCAGGAGATTCCTTAGGTTTGGTGGCTGTTTGTAGGCAAGGAGAGGTAAATCCAGGAATATTTCCATCAGTTTATTGTCTTTGTTGAATACAGGTTGGAGATCAGCAGCAATTTTCCTCAAGATGTTCATTTGTGGGTTGTATATGACCACTAGGGGCACCCTGCTGTTGTCTTCCTTTTTTTGTACTCCAGAAGATTGCTCCTTGGAGTTCTTGTTGCTCTGTAGATCTGATCATCTATAATATGTGGATGGTATCCCTGGTGTAAGAATGTATTCCTCAGTGATAGCAGGTGTTGTTTTCTGTCTTCACTGTCTGAACAGATTCGTATGTACCGCAGAGCCTGGCTGTAGATTATGGATTTCTTTATGTGTCTCGGATGGAAGCTGTTCCATCTTAAATATGCTGGACGGCCTGTAGGTTTATGGTAGATTGTTGTTTGTATGGTATTGTTTCTCATGTATATGGTCATGTCCAGGAAATGTATTTGAGATGTTGAGTAGTTGAGAGTGAGTTTGATGGTAGGATGGACCTTGTTGAAGTTTTTATGGAAAGAAAGCAGTTCATGTTCAGAGCCTGTCCAGATTATCAGCAGGTCATCAATGTACCGGAAATATGCCAGAGGTTTAGTTGCGCAGGTTGATAAAAACTCATCCTCTACTTTGGCCATGAACAGTTTAGCATATTGTGGTGACAATTTGCTACACATAGCGCTGCCTTCTTTGTCAAATAAAAAATTATTGTGATGGAGTACGAACCTGATGAGTTGTAGGGCTCTGTCGCTATATTGTTCTTTTGAAGAAAGTGTTGGCATGCGGCTATGCCATCCTCATGGGGGATGTTAGAATATAAATATGCCACATCCATAGTTGCCAATATTGTTCCCTCTGGTAGTGGACCTAGGGCTGAGAGTTTGCAGAGAACGTCTGTGGTGTCCTGGACATAACTGGGTGTGCACCTCTCCAAGGGCTTTAGAAGATTTTCCACCCAGCCAGAAATATTCTCAGTTAGAGTCCCAACACCTGAAATGATTGGTCTCCCTGGATTGCCTTCTTTATGTATTTTAGGTAACATGTAGAATGTACCCATTTTGGGATTGTCCGGTATAAGGTCTAGTACATTGTCTGACACAGCGTTGAAACAATTGTTGATACGGACAAATTCATCTGTGTATTATTTTGTTTTTCCTGAGAGTTGTATGTGTGCCTCCAGGATGTAATGAATCGGATGTATTCAGAATTACTACAGCCCCTCCTTTATCAGCTGGTTTGATGATTATGATGTCTTTGTTGGATTTTAGTGATTTTGTGGCATTTTTTTTGGAGAAATTCATTTGTAATGAAAATTTTGTAACATAGAAGGTTTTACCAGAAAAACGCAACTCAATATTTATTTACCAGATTCTACAGTTTTTAGAAATATCCGACATGTGGCCCTAGTGTGGTAATGGACCGAAGCACCGGCCTCCGAAGCAAAGGAGCACCTAGTGGATTTTGGGGCCTCATTTTTGTAGAATATATTTTAGGCACCATGTCAGGTTTGAAGGTGACTTATGGTGCCAAAACAGTGGAAACCCTCCAAAATTGAGCCCATTTTGGAAACTACACCCCTCAAGGAATATATCTAGGGGTATAGTAAGCATTTTGACCCCTATTTTTATTTTTTTGCTAAAATAATTAGAACTAGTCTGTGAAAATGAAAATCAACTTTATTTTCTGAAAAAACATTTTTGAATTTTCACAAGGAATAAAGGAGAAAAAGCACCCTAACATTTGTAAAGCAATTTCTCCCGATTATGGAAATACCCCATTTGTGGTAATAAACTGCTGTTTAGACCCACGGCAGGGCTCAGAAGGGAAGGAGCGCCATTTGGATTTTGAAAAGCAGATTTTCCTGGAATCGTTTTTGGTGCCATGTCGTGTTTGCAACGCCCTGGAGGGACCAAAACAGTTGAAATCCCCCAAAGTGATCCCATTTTGAAAGCTGCACCCCTCAAGCAATTTTTCTAGGGGTATAGTTAGCAGTTTGACCCCACAGGTTTTTTGCAGAATTTAGTGGAATTAGGCCGTGACAATGAATATCAACATTTTTGTCCACACAAATGTTGGATTTTTTCATTTTCACAAGGGATAAAGGAGAAAAAGCCCACCAACATTTGTAAAGCAATTTCTCCCGAGTACGGCATTACCCCACATGTGGTAATAAATGTTTTTTATTAGAAATTTTAACCCTTTCAGGACTGATCCTATTTTTGCTTTTTCATTTTCGTTTCCCCCCCCCCTCGCATTACAAGAGCCATAAAGTTTTTCATTTTTTCGACAATAGAGTGGTGTGAGGGCTTATTTTTTGTGGGAGGAGTTGTAGTTTCTATTGACACCATTTAAAGTATCATATAATGTATTGGGAAACTGAAAATAAAATTCTTTGCGGGCTGAAATTGGTGATTCCTCCATTGTTTTTTGGGTTTCGTTTTTACGGCTTTCACCCTGTGGTAAAAACGACAACTTAACTTTAATCTGCGTCTCAATACCAGTATGGTGATACCAAATGTACATAGTTTTTTTTTATATTTTACTACTTTTACAAATAAAAATTTATTTGTTAATAAAAAAAATAATTGATTTGTATCACCATATTCTCAGAGCTGTAACTTTTTATTTTTTGGTCGATTTAGCTGTATGAGGGCTTATTTTCGGTGGAACGAGCTGTTGTTTTTATTGGTTCCATTTTTTGGTACATACAACATTTTGATCACTTTTTATTACACTTTCTTCAGAGCTAAGGTGACCAAAAAACTGTGATTTTGGCGTTTTAAATTCTTTATTTCTTACGGCCTTCACCATGCGCTATAAATGAAATTTTGCTTTATTCTGCGGGTCGATACGATTACAGCGATACCAGATGTATATAGTTTTATTTATGTTTTGCAGCGTTTGCACGATAAAATCACTTTTTTATAAAATATGTCACCATATTCTGAGAGCCATAACTTTTTAATTTTTTAGTCAAAATAGCTGTGTAAGGGCTTGTTTTTTGCGGGACGGGTTGTAGTTTTTATTAGTAGTGTTTTGGGGTACATGCAACTTTTTGATCACTTTTTATTCTATATTTTGGGTGGGAGGGTGACCAAAAAATAGCAATTCTGGCATGGTTTTTTGTTTATTTATTTTGCGGTGTTCACCGTACGGAAAAAATAACATTATAGTTTTATAGTTTGGAACGTTATGAACGTGGTAATACCAAATATGTGTACTTTTTTAATGCTTTCATTTTTTTTATATAATAAACGACTATAATAGGAGAAAAAGCATGTTATAACTTTTATTTTTACAGTTTTATAAAACATTTTTATTAACATTTTTTACTTGTTACACTTTTTTTTTGTACCTACAGCACTGATCGCTGCTACAATACATTACACTACCTACATAGTGTAATGTATTTCAACTGTCATTGTGACTTGACAGTCACTCTGACAGTAAGCCTATGAGGACCAGTCGGAGGCTGGTCCTCATAGGCTTCTCTACATGGCAGACCCAGAGGCCGTTGTCTGGCCTCGGGTTGCCAATACAACCGTCGGCAACCCCCACAATTGCATGGGGGCTGCTGATGTGCTACAAACCCCCTAAATGCGGTGATCACAATCGATCGCCGCATTTAAGGAGTTAATTGCCTAAATCAGCGGCGATGAACCACTGATCGGCAACAGTGGAGTGTCAGCTGTCGGGGACAGCTGACCTCCAAGTTCCCGATCCACACTGTCACCAACAGTGTGCATTGGGAATGACTCAGTGACTTCCTGTCACTCTGACACTCTGACTCCGGCTTCCATACATGGCAGACATGGAGGCCATTATTTGACAGTGTGCACCGGGAACCGCGCAGTAACTGTATGCTGTGGTGCGCGAAATAACTTCCTGCCATGATGTACAGTTGCATCCTGGTGCGCCTAGGGGTTAATGGTTGCTGATCGGAAAACATTTGAGTAAACACATTAAAATGTTTAAAGGGGTTGTCTAGGCATGAGGCAGTTTTTCATACTGATGACCTATCCACTGGATATATGGCGACGGCTTATCTCATTGCAAACAAAAGAATTGGACATGTTGGAATCCAACATGCCTGACCCTTCTCTTCCCTGACATCTACCATTGGGGCAGAGCCGGGAATCAGCCAAACGCATTCGATGGCCGGACGGTTCCGCCGAAATCTGTGGGTACATCTAATGTGTATGGCCACCTTGAGGCTGGGACACATTCTGAATCTCCTGCCTTGGGCACCAAGAGAACTTCTGCTGCCCCTGGGTGGATTGATTGATTGATTGATTGATTGATTGATTGATTGATTGATTGATTGATTGATTGATTGATTGATTCACTCATCTTTAGACAATATGTTATTTTTCGCTCTTTTCCCTTTTTTCCGTACAGATGATAGTTAGGGGACGACTAACATGAATAATGCCAGTGAACATGAGCAATAAATTAAATCCTTATCATCTGGGAGGGACTCAGTGAAGCCAATGACCCTTTTTAAGGTTTTATTGTGAGACTTTTGTATTTTTTATTTCTTTTTTGTGGTTTTATTTCTGAAAATTGTTACAAAATAACAAAAATGTAAGCTCTTTCTTTTTAGGGGTGACCTAATTTAGACATCCTCCATAGACAACCTGTAACTTTGAAGATACATGTGACTGGGAAACAGTGTCTGAAAAACAGTGAGTCTCTCAGAGAAGGGATTCAGTTTACAGACAGGTTTGGAAGATTTCGGAGCTGAAGCCAGGAAACCTGAGACTTAAAAAGACAAAAATGAGAAGGCGCTCTGGAGTCTTACAATAACAGACTGTGCTAAAAAACCTGAGCTGACTTAAGGGAATAACCAGAGAGGCTTTATATAGTGATCCATTTGTCCATCCACTGCAGTCCCTCTAGGCCACAATGAATACTGTAAAAAACTTCTGATGCAGAAATGGACAAAATTTTGAATTTATATGTAAAAAATGATGACCAATGTAGAGTTAGTAAAGAAAACATAGTAGTAATTTATAGGCTGGTGACTTTAGATGGTGACTTTTGCCATGACATTCCTGGTGCTAGTGGGATATGCAACTGAATTTGCACAATGTGACTTTGTGATGTTCTGCCATGAGTCTCACTTCAATAGAAGTCAATTTAAATACCATGCATCAGTTTTTTTTGAACAGTGGCGAACCCACCATAAAGGCAGAAAGAGCGACTGCTGGGAACTGTGGTGGTAGAGGACCTGACTGCTGCTACTGCTTGCCATGACACTGTCATAGTGGCTACCTGCAGCCGCAATATCTGAACTCAGATTTATAAAGCTCCTATGGAGTTCATTACTAGCTGTATGAATCCATATGCAGGAAGTTCACCCTAGTGATGGCTGCATGAAGCCAGAATTGTCCGCGCCCCTTTAACGGTTTAGATGCTGCAGTCAATAGCTACAGTCGATTCATGGTAAAATGGGCGGGATTGGCATTAACTCTGGCCGTTAGTGCGAAGTGTCAGCTGGCAGTTGATAATTTCCAGGTGTGATGAAAGTTTTGGTGCAATTAAATATATGATTGTCCATTCGACAGCCACCGTGTTGATATTTAGGGTTGGGGAGCTTTCCCTAACCCCTGCCTTTGGCACAAAGAGAGCTTGTCCTGTCTTTGATCCCATCATCAGTTCTTCCCTCACTTCCATAGCAGCCTCTATGGCTGCTACAGTGGTAGTTAAGCCACTGCTCCTTTCCTCTCTCCCTCCCCCACACTATGAAAGTGTTAGTTGGATATTGAGACATCCCTATCTTGACCTGACAAGCTTTAAGGTTGTCCAATGTGACATTTTTTTAATTTTAGATGTCATTTTCTTTGAATACAGATCAAAATTAGGTACAAAATCATAACTTACATTATTAGGTCCCGAGCGACATAAATTGATGGTCCAAGTCAGTATCCAGTATAAACAATGTCGGGTGTATGGTATGGCAACATTGAGGTGCTGAGATGATGTAGCTGAGTAAAGTCATTTAAAGAAGAAGCAAAGTATAGAAGAATCAAGTCTCTCCAGTCAGCTCCATGAATATCCCAAACCTACTCCTTAGGGGATTGAGAACTACGTAGTGGTCAACCAGTTTTTAAGGTGCAGAAAATATATTGTGGGGGTGAGAAAGAAAGTCTGGATATGCGGACAGCAAGTGGAATCCTAGTGTTGGTTTTCTATAGCTCCATTGGGTTCTGATGAGATGTTGTTAGATAATGGTCCCCCACTACTAAAACAGGGGGCAACATCTTGGAAAGTGTTGTGGTTCCATCTGCAGTACTTTAAAATGTGGGGAAAAGGATGTAAATCTCTAAACCTTGTGTCGTGATACTCTAACGTCATGATACATTAATCTGGCACAAAAAGCAGAAACATATATATGGTTGCAGGAAGAACCTGGAAAATGCTGTTTTTCCATGTTTATCTTTTAATAATCCTTCATTATTGCATTGATTTTATTTATTACATTCACCCCCTGGCCCTGTCCACAACTGTCAGTCTACAGAAGTAACTGGTTTTGCTCTAGTCTTATAACATTAAGTCTAGGATTAAAGATGATCTATTTCCCTCCCACTCAATGACTCTTTGTACTCATCACTGCCAATGACTATGTCTCTAAAGAATGTTTGGGTTTTATATCATAGATACACTGAAAACCAGGGATAGAAGAAAAGAATGAACAAAACATCTGAATTATATTATCATGCAGTTGCATGAGGCTGGGATAGGACAAACGACATGGTTGTAGCCGCAGGTACTTGTCACCTAATGGCAAAGGGGTTAAGGCCACATAGGAGCCAAATGGGCTACCTCTATAGCACATACAGTCTTGCTTCTGGGTTGCTTATAAAGGCCTGCTATCTGTTTGAAGATATTAGGTTGGGTATTTTGAAAGCCCGAGGTGCAAGGTGCCCACCCCAGAGTGGTAACCCAATAGGTACCAAAAATCTTCTACAGTAGGTTTTAATAGGCCGAATTTTTATACTGCCAGCCATTAGGACAGACAGGTTGAACACTTTATTTATGTGTTTCGCTTTCTCTTATGGGTGTACCTCCTGGAGGTCTAGTGGGTGTGTGTGCCCATCAGGATCCCCCTCGGAAGTTGACTTTCTTCTCAGGGCGGAGCCTAGTATTTTGACCTCGACAGAATGCTGGGTTACATCCTGGGAAGACGCTGGAACACAGGCGGGTCTCTCTGAGCTTCAGCAAAAGATGGCCACTTTTAGTGGGCATTCTGGCTTGGCGAGTTGGGCAATAGGTTGGGGCCTTTCTCCTTTTCCCTTCATCCCAAATCTCCTTTTCCCTTCATCCCAATTTTAGTAAATGTAATACCAGACGCAGCCCATGGACAAGGGAAGCGCCATTTCTGGAAAAGGAAGCACAACCTTTTTTCTAAATCCAGGACATCCCCTTTAATTACTAACATTAATATCAGAATAGGCTGAATAAGTAGATTGAGAATGTACTCATTGCCCTATTTAAGACGGTGAATGGACTAACTGTAGTATCTGCAGTGGTCTGGGGCTAAAGTGTACTTCTAAAAAATAATTTTTCTGTCTTATCTAAACTGTTTAAAAATTATATGTTTAATAGTTAGATCTTTGCTTTCTGTTACTCGACCATAGAGTTAAAATGTACCTAACTGTTCAGATAACTTTTCAGAATAAGCTTTCATGTATGTGTACATGAGGAATAACACTATTTCTGGCCATTATATGACATGTATTCTGCATTTTTTAGCAATTTTCCCCTCTGTAGGCCTATCTCTAATTCTCAGTTTTCTCTGAGCTAGTGGGCGGAGCCTAACTGCTGTCATGTCTTCTATACACTGCACACATAGAGAAGAGGACATCCTGCTCTCCAATCTTTATGTATCACATATATATATATAGAAGCAGCTGCAACATGGAGGAGATTATACAGCAGTAATAAGCAGGGTAGCTGAGAATCCAGCACTGTGTGAGACATAACACTTACTAGAAGCTGCTGCAGCAGCATCTCCGTGTCTGTCTCTCTCCACACCTTCCCTCCCTTTAGACTTCTATGGACCTGATTCCCCAGTGAGATGATAGTTCGTCTTGTCCTTAGTAGACGAAAAACAGCAATAAATTCAGAGTGACTAAAGAGTTAAAGGGGAGTGACTGATCAGTGGAGAAAAAGGCACTTTTCTTTAATAAGATATATCACAAAGTTTCTTAAATTTGTTTGTACTATTGATGAATGCAAATTTTGGTGAAAATTAGTGACCAAACTTCGAATAGCTTGTAGTGCTAAACTTCGAATAGCCTGTAGCCACCCCTAGGAGGAGATGACTGCATTCATATTGATACAGCTCCCATTGAACCTAAGGCCTCATGCACACGACCATAGTGTTTTTCTGGTCCGCAAATTCCAGGACCGTGTTCCGTGAAATGTCCTCCGCAGTTCATCCGTATGTAATCCGCAGTTCATCCGTATGTAATCCGCAAAATGCGGATAAAAAAAAAAAGCCTAGGTAAATGACAGAACTCATTCCCGGTCGTCGCCTAGCAACACTTCCGCAAATCCGCAAACTGCGGTTGACACACGGAGGTGTACCCGCATTTTCCACGGGCCCATTGACTTCTATGGGCATGTCCGCATCGAATTTGCGGGCCGTAATAAGACATGTCCTGAGTTTGTGCGGCACGGATTTGCGGACATGCGGGGACCCGTGAAAACACGGATAGTGTGTATGGGCCCATAGAAATGAATGGGTCCACAATTCTCCCGTGGATTTTCGGGGGAATTGCGGACGCAAAAACACGTTTGTGTGCCTGGAGCCTAATACTAGCTGTATAAGTTCATATGTAAAGAGCTCCCCCTAGTGGTGACTGCAACCTGGAAGAATGTTATTTATTTCTCTAGCTGTGTGGCTGCTTCTCCTGAGTAGAGCCAAAATTGTGGTTTCTGGATATTAGGAATCCTCCCTTAGCGCCCATATGAACTGTATTTATAGGGTAATCACTAAACAGCCATAGTGCACAGTTGCGGGTTTAGCAGAAATCCAATTATTTCTACATGGAAACTAGGAGGTCAGGCAATCTGCTGCTTTGTGTCTCCGAGTAGCTCATTCCAGTGGCTAAGTAGCTATGTTTTTACAAGTGCTGCTTGAGATACGAGGCTGTGGACACATTCTTTTCCTCTGCAGTGATGTATCCTGCACTTTCTAGGCCGTCTGTATACCATAATGTTTGTGCATTTTATAAATTTTTGTAATCAAAGGCTCATTCATGGAGCCAGGTCACCGGAGACCACGAACAGAGATCCACTCAACTGTATTGGGATGGTAAATGAAATATTTAGTCTAAATATACTATGTTTAGTTTCCAGCAATGTCAACTATGATTAAATAACTACTATTAATTCTCTCTCGCCTGAAGTCTTTCTCTCAGGAAACGAACTCATCGGACGTCCTTCTGCTCTTTGAAAACATCAAAAACGTCCATTGGGAGGGTCCAAAAAGGAGTTTGTGTTCACTTTCTACCCACAAAGAACTCGCATGTTTTCACCGATTCATCTTGTAATGATTAGTGGTATAAACAAGAAGCCAAAAAAATGCGGGTTCGAAATGACAAAATATGTGTGGCAATAGTTCAGACACTTTAGACATCAAAGACACCTATGTGTTCCTCAACCTTAGAAAGCAGATCCGTGGAAATGTTAGGATGATGACGTGGGCCATCAGGCTCCCAAGCCTATGCAACTGTGAAAAATATCTCACCAATTATAACACCTTATAGTAGAATATGTCATGGGTGATGCACTTCATTATCATATTGTGTAGTGGCATCCTTCAAGCTGGGCTGCGGTCATGTACTTTATACTCAGTGCTGGGTATGCTATTCTGCCCACCTATTCAAAAGATGACCATCCTTGTTTGAATCATGAGTGGGCCTATGATAGTGTTTACAGTTCAGAACCGCCCATTGTAAATATACAGCGGGTGGTCCAGGCCTTTAAAGTCCGCCATAGCCATAGTATATATATATATATATATATATATATATATATATACATATATATATAGCACAGAATTAAGCTTGCTGCCCGAGTGATCGGGCAGCTGAATGTCCAGTGCCCGGCAGTCAGAGATTGCCAGGGACCCTGGAGAAGACAGAAACGTTTTTCATCGCTTTGAAGTTCACTGACAGCTCTCGTAATCCCTCTGTAGCATTCGGACCATCATAACAACAGTGTCCTTATGTAAACCAAGTCTGAGTGCGCGTGACCTTCTGTACCGTGACAAACGCGTCACTTATTATCATGTATTATTATGACATCGGTCACTCACGGCTTCCTTATGGAGCGTTAACAAGCTATGGGGTGATTCTATTCACTGAATTATTGCTTTTACGCCATCACTTATACATTTACCTATGCTTCTTTGAGCCCCCGCGCCGTTCCCCTCTTTTCTATGCTATGTTCACACAGGGCGGATATTGGGCTTACATGCGATGATATTGGATTATTGCTGCTGTGCATTGATACCAGCTACACAGCTACACAGCTACACAGTGGTACGTGGGTTGTTTCCCTCATAAACCGTTATTTTTCTATGAACGACCTTTTGATATTATATCACTTATGTTATGCGTTTTGTAAATAGTTAGGAATACTGTGGCGATCACTGTGAATATATTTATTGCACATTCTGCTTTATGTCAATCAGCCTCACTATTGGCTCTCTGCTTTGGCCCGTCAAAAAGAGCTTTTGACCTCACATGACGTCAGAAGGCTTCTGACTTTGACGGTATTTTTATATGTATATATGTATGTGTTAATATATTTTATGTTTTAGCCTGAAGAAGACACCGGACCGGTGTGGAAACGCGTAGCCTTGTTACTTATTTAAATATTTAATTAATAAATAAACTTCAATCTAACCCTCTTTGGATGTTTGCAGCGCTTCTTTGGAATCCCCATTTTTTATTTAGTTGCCTGGATATTGTATGCATATGGAAGCGGAGGTGAGCTTCACCTACCGGTAGGGGACAGCGGCAGTTGCCATGTAGGTAGTGGTGTTGTACCTGGATTGTACAACCTAATAAGGTGAGTGCACATACAACCAACGCTCCCACACGTTTCAGCCTATTTAAATATACTGAACAATGTGGCGCCCTATATCTATTTTTCTCCCCTAGGTATATCCATGGAAACAGACTACTTACTTACCTACTAAATGTAAGTTAGTAAGAATTAGTGGACAGATGAAAGGAGATATGATTGCAGAAGCAGACTACATTGAGATTGTTTGTAGTCTGTTACCATAGAAAAATAGACCTGCATAAGAGCTATAGACACAAAATGATAGGAGAGTTTCTTTATCTTTCATATTAGGTGCACAGGGACAATAAAATAAAAAAAATCATTGGTTTGCGAAGGGGGGGGGGGGGCTTTTCACTTTTAGGGTATGTTCACACAGAGTTTTTGCAGGCAGAAAAATCTGCCTCAAAATTCCTTCAGGAAACTTGAGGCAGATTTTGACCTGCCTGTAGCTCTTTGCAGCATATTTGCTGCGTTTTTCGGCAACGGCCATTGAGCACCGCGGGTAAAATACGCAGCGAGAACCGCTTTCTCTACCTCCCATTGATGTCAATGGGAGGTCAGAGACGGAAATGCTCGAAGAAAGAGCATGTCGCGTTTTTTGGCACGGTTTCCGACGCGGTTTCTCCGTAAAAACAACATAAAAAAAATCTGTATGAACAAGGCCTAGACTTGCCTCCATTGCCTCTTTGAATTTGCTGGTAACTTCATGATCTTTTGTGACCTGTCTCTGACCTGGCCTTACTCTTTCTGTTGGCATCTACTCTGTCCACTGTGTCATTCATTTTTACCCTCTATCATTCCATCATCCACAGCGATCACTAATGCCATCGATCCCTAAAATTAAAGGACTGAAGTCCCTTCGACTTTTTCTCGGCACATCACTATTCTTGACTTGGGGACATTGTGCAGGGGGAAAAAAAGGCACTACAATGTTTGGTCCCTTTGTTCTAGTGATTGTTGAGCATCTGGAACATTTTTTCTTAGAACTCTACTTTGAGTTCCTCTGTTAATGCTCCTAGAAATTTATGAATAACTTGACAACTGGGTGTTATCAGTTGGGGGTGTGTCCCTACACAGACTGACGATCAATGTTCCCTCTAAGTCTTGGCAGCTCCTGAGTGCGGCAGTTAGGGAGCAGGGCGAGTCTCCATCAATGGTGGGCGATCTGATGACCAAAAGTAATACCCCCAATAAACGCTAATATAGCGACTAAATAAGAGAATATGAAAACCTATTTTAAATTAGTTTTAATTACTTTTTTCAATACTATAATATTACAAGTACAGCAGTAAAATAGACAACACCAATTATAGGCATCAATGAAGGAGTCCCTCATTACACCACTGTCCTTATAGATAGCGCCACACAGCCCCCTGTAGATAGCGCCACACAGCCCCCCTGTAGATAGTGTCACACAGACCTGTAGGTAGTGTCACACCCCTTCCCGGTAGATACTGCCATACACAGCGCCCCCTGTAGATAGTGCCACACAGACACCCTGTAGATAGAAACACACCCCCTCCCTGTAGATAGGGCCACACAGACCCCCTGTAGATAGCGTCACACAGACCCCCTGTAAATAGCGCCACACAGCCCCCCTGTAGATAGTGCCATGCAGCCCCCGGTAGATAGCACCACACAGCCCCCTGTAGATAATGCCATACAGCCCCCATGCATATACTGCCACACAGCAATCCCCCCTCCCCTTGTATATAGTGCTACACAGCCCCTCTCTCCTTGTATATACTGCAACACAGCAATCCCCCCTCCCCTTGTATATGGTGCTACACAGCAATCCGCCTGTATATAGTGCTACACAGCCCCCCTCTCCCCTTGTATATAGTGCCACACAGCCCCTCTCTCCTTGTATATACTGCCACACAGCAATCCCCCCTCCCCTTTTATATGGTGCTACGCAGCATCCACCCAGGATGAGGGCTGCAATTCAGGATATGGACTGGGAAGAACTAATGTCAAATAATGGAACAAATGATAAATGGGAGATTTTCACATCTACTTTGAGTTATTATAGTGCAAAATTTATTCCTGTAGGTAACAAGTATAAACGACTCAAATTAAAACCCACATGGCTTACACCTTCTGTGAAAGGGGCAATACACAACAAAAAAAGGGCATTTAAAAAATACAAATCTGAGGGTACAGCTGTAGCCTTTGTAAAATATAAAGAGCTTAATAAAATCTGTAAAAATGTAATAAAATTAGCAAAAATACAAAATGAAAGGCAGGTGGCCAGGGATAGTAAAACAAATCCCAAAAAATTCTTCAAGTATATAAATGCAAAAAAGCCAAGGTCTGAACATGTGGGACCCCTAGATAATGGTAATGGGGAGTTGATCACAGGGGATCAAGAGAAGGCAGAGTTACTAAATGGGTTCTTCCGCTCTGTATATACAACAGAAGAAGGAGCAGCTGATGTAGCCGGTGCCAGTGCTGTTAATATATCAGTTGATATACTGAATTGGATGAATGTTGATATGGTCCAAGCTAAATTAAATAAAATAAATGTGCACAAGGCCCCGGGACCAGATGGGATACACGCTAGAATTCTTAAAGAGCTTAGTTCAGTTATTTCTGTCCCCCTTTTCATAATATTCAGAGAATCTCTAGTGACTGGAATAGTGCCAAGGGACTGGCGCAGGGCAAATGTGGTGCCTATTTTCAAAAAGGGCTCTAGGTCTTCCCCGGGTAATTATAGACCAGTAAGCTTAACATCCATCGTGGGGAAAATGTTTGAGGGGCTATTGAGGGACTATATACAGGATTATGTGACAATAAATAGCATTATAAGTGACAGCCAGCACGGTTTTACTAAGGACAGAAGTTGTCAAACTAACCTAATCTGTTTTTATGAAGATGTAAGCAGAAGCCTAGACAGAGGGGCCGCTGTGGATTTAGTGTTTTTGGACTTTGCAAAGGCATTTGACACTGTCCCCCATAGACGCCTAATGGGTAAATTAAGGACTATAGGTTTAGAAAATATAGTTTGTAATTGGATTGAGAATTGGCTCAAGGACCGTATCCAGAGAGTTGTGGTCAATGATTCCTACTCTGAATGGTCCCCGGTAATAAGTGGTGTACCCCAGGGTTCAGTGCTGGGACCACTATTATTCAACTTATTTATTAATGATATAGAAGATGGGATTAATAGCACTAATTCTATTTTTGCAGATGACACCAAGCTATGTAATATAGTTCAGATTATGGAAGATGTTCATAAATTACAGGCAGATTTAAACAAACTAAGTGTTTGGGCGTCCACTTGGCAGATGAAGTTTAATGTAGATAAATGTAAAGTTATGCATCTGGGTACCAACAACCTGCATGCATCATATGTCCTAGGGGGAGCTACACTGGCGGATTCACTTGTTGAGAAGGATCTGGGTGTACTTGTAAATCATAAACTCAATAACAGCACAATGTCAAACAGCTGCTTCAAAGGCCAGCAGGATATTGTCGTGTATTAAAAGAGGCATGGACTCACGGGACAGGGATGTAATATTACCACTTTACAAAGCATTAGTGAGGCCTCATCTAGAATATGCAGTTCAGTTCTGGGCTCCAGTTCATAGAAAGGATGCCCTGGAGTTGGAAAAAATACAAAGAAGAGCAACGAAGCTAATTAGGGGCATGGAGAATTTAAGTTATGAGGAAAGATTGAAAGAATTAAACCTATTTAGCCTTGAAAAAAGACGACTAAGGGGGGACATGATTAATTTATATAAATATATTAATGGCACATACAAAAAATATGGTGAAATCCTGTTCCTTGTAAAACCCCCTCAAAAAACAAGGGGGCGCTCCATCCGTCTGGAGAAAAAAAGGTTCAACCTGCAGAGGCGACAAGCCTTCTTTACTGTGAGAACGGTGAATCTATGGAATAGCCTACCGCAGGAGCTGGTCACTGCAGGGACAGTAGATGGCTTTAAAAAAGGGTTAGATAATTTCCTAGAACAAAAAAATATCAGCTCCTATGTGTAGAAATTTTTCCTTCCCTTTTCCCGTCCCTTGGTTGAACTTGATGGACATGTGTCTTTTTTCAGCCGTACTAACTATGTAACTATGTAACTATGTAACCTGTATATAGTGCTACACAGCCCCCCTCTCCCCTTGTATATAGTGCTACACAGCAATTCCGACCCTGTATATTACCACACAGCAATTCTCCCCCCTGTATATACTGCTACACAGCAATTCCCCCCTATATATTAGCACACAGCAATCCCCCCTCTATATACTGCCACGCAGCAATCCCCCTCCCCTTGTATATAGTGCTACACAGCACCCCTCTCCCCTTGTATATACTGCTACACAGCCCCCCTTCCCCTTGTATATACTGCTACACAGCCCCCCTTCCCCTTGTATATACTGCTACACTGCCCCCCTCCCCTTGTATATAGTACTACACAACAATCCCCCCCCCGTATATTACCACACAGCAATAGCCCCCTCCGGTGCTAGCGACACCACTGCATCCACTCGTGACAGTGTGGGCCGACTGTGGAAGGTGTGCGGACGCACAGCCGCGCACCTTGTAGGGAACACTGATGACGATGTCCAATCAGTGCTGACAAACTGAGACTATAGGGACGCACCCCTTTGACAGGTAAAATGGTAACATCCAGTTGTCAATTTATTCATAAATTTTTATTAGGAATAACAGAGGAACAGCACAATGTATAGAAAATACAGTATGTTCCAGAAGTTTTTTTCCATGAGGAATACAAGTATTTACTAAACAGACGTGTCAGGAGAGGTGACCTTTTCTCTTTAAGCAATCACCTGTTCTAGATATGAAGATAAAAGATTGTAAAAATTTATTTTTATTTTGATTTTGTGTTCTTGATAGTAAAATCCAGTTACTTTTTGATGTTTCATCACTTCTTTTCTCTGCTTTGTTTCCTTTTGCTCAGTTAGTTACCCACCTTCGGGAAACATTATAAGTGTATGTTCACACGGCCGTAAACACCCCCAAAAAATGGCTGAAAATATGGGGGCTTAACACCTCCAAACCTCTGCCCATTGATTTTAATGGGAAAAACAGCGTTTCGTTCCCACAGGGCATTTTTTAAGCAGTATGAGGTTGAGTTTTCCAAACTGCACGTACCAAATAACCATGTTCTAATACCGCCACTTGAATTTTTCCCATTGCCGTTTAACACCAATCACCAACTACTTATACAAATATATATATAGCTCAGTGTCATGACCAGAAAATATACAATAGGGGAAATTATTATCCTTTCTATGCCTTTTTTCTGGCCTAGAAAAGTTCCAATTTTTTTAGGGAACTTTTGAAAAAAGTGGGTGATGCTTAACGGAAAGGGGCTTGGCCACTCTCGGCACAACACATTTGTTATAATTTATGCCTGTAAATTATAGCAGAAATTCACGTCAGCTTCTAGCTGGGATCCCCTGGCTGTCACTGTGTGCCTTATATAAATATAGTTGTACTGCGCATGCTCGGCCACTGCTTCATTAATTTTCGATGGGGCTGCCGAGTGGCCATCTCTGGCAGCCCCATAGACGGTAAATGGAGCAGTGGCCGAACATGCGCAGTACAACTCCATTCATATGAGGCACACAGGGACGGCCATACAAGCCTGTTCTTGGGATTGGTGGGGGTCCCAGCAGGTTGGACTCCCACCAATCAGATTTTTATCACACATCCTGGGGATAGGTAATTAATATAGATTATCAGAGAACCCCTTTAAGTGGCAGAAATCAGAAGCTCCTCCGTTCTCCTTAGTAAAGTGGGAGTGCGGCTATAAATGCAGCACATTCCCACCCCTGATCGGCTGGGCACAACTGCTGCCACACGCTATACAGATAGAAGATATATATTAGTATACTATCCTCACACCAGATTTCTTACTTTTCTTATTTAACGTGACAAACCATCTTTAGTCGACTATAGTTCACCAAATACTATTCTTAGGCCTCACGCACATGGAAATACGCATTTTGGCCTGTATTATGAAACTAGGTGAGGTTCTGTTTCATGGATCAAGTTGAATTCATTGCTTCTAGGGGAGGAGCGTGCTTTGAATTTTTTTATGCAGACTCAGCATCTGCATAGAGATACCAGATATGATGATGTGCCTGATGCCCTACTTCATATTACCCTTAGGGCTCATGCACATATCCGATTCAGGATCACACAGATCTTGGTTACAGCGCTCATATACATTTTTTGGACGCATTGCTTCATCATGGAGGCACCCAGAATGCTAATGGGTCCCTAATATGGGCCTGTGCAACCCCCTTTCTCTGGAATTCAATACCCCAAAGGCTACAACCTACCATTTCATGCTCTTCACTACCACCATGTACATGATAAGTTATTTTCTACCACCTAAACTTCTGTCTCGTTTCCCCCTTTCTTCTAGATTGTAAGGTCTTATGTCAGGGCCTTCTCTCCTTTTGTATTTGGTACAGCGGTCTGAAAGTTTATGGCGCTATTTTAATAAATAATGAAAATAATATGAAGCACCAGTTATACATTTTTGATGCACAACTGTAACAATTCCACCCATTCGGAACTTGAAAATAACACTCAACTTGTTGCAGGACCCAGGGCCGGTCTTAGGATAGATGGCGCCCTGTGCGAAATTATCTTTTGGCGCCCCACCCATCATAAAAAAATTGCCCCATAAAAAAAGTATAATGCCCCCCACAGTATAATGCCCTATATAGTGCCCCACACAGTATAATGCCCCTTTAGTGCCCCACATACAGTATAATAATATTTAATAATACAATATAACCCCTTCAAGGACAGTATTTTGTCCTCTAATTGTGCCCACACAGTATTATGCCCCCTAAGTGTCACACACAGTATATTGCCCCCTGTAATACCCCTACACAGTATAATGTCCGCTTAGTGGGGGGGTTGTGTGTTGCAGCCAGGCGAGGGGGACATTATACTGTGTGGGGGCCCACAGAGTATAATGCCCGCTCCCTTGGCTGCCATACACAGCCCCCCCATTGTAGATAGTGCCCCCCTGTAGATTGTGCCATACAGCCTCCCTGTAGACAGTGCCATAAACCCCCACCTCCCCCTTGTAGATCGTACAATACAGCCCCCACCTCACTCTTGTAGACAGTGCCCCCAAACAAAAAAAATTTACTCAGCTAGGCCCCGTTCCCACGACGAACTGAGCTGCTCCACGACGGGATCCTTGCGTAGGCCGGCGTGGTCCTGTAGCCTAGTATTGAGTTTCCCAACCTTTGCGGACTCGAGAAACCACTGGAAAAATAAAATTTCCTCAGGGCACCCCTACCAAAAATTGTTTCGAGAAAGACAGAAAACGACTAAAAACAAGCTCTACACTCGTAGGGTATGTTCACACACACAGCGTTTTTTGTAAGGCAAAAAAAATCTGCCTCAAAATTCCTTCAGGAATTTTGAAGCAGATTTTGAATTGACAGCATTGCTTGACCTTTTTTTTTTTTTGCGTCTTTTTAAGCCGTTAAAGCTAATGCAAAAGACGCAGGCAAAAAAGCTCCAAACGGGCGCCGCAGGAATTTTCTGCCTATTATTTTCAATTGGAGCTCAGAGGTGGAAACCACTTGAAGAACATCAGCCCCCCACTCACAGTAAAATAACCATCAGTCCACCACTCACAGTAATATGACCATCAGCCCGTCACACACAGTAAAATAACCATCAGCCCTCCCACTCACAGTAAAATGACCATCAGCCCAGTACTCAAAGTAAAATAACAATCAGCCCCCCCCTCTCAGTAAAATGACATTCAGCCCCCCACTCACAGATTTCCCTTGTAGGGAGTTCCACAAAGCCCCCTGTAGATAGTGCCACACAGCCCCAGGGGCGTAGCTAGGGGGGGCAGGCAGGGCATGTGCCCCGGGCGCAACATAGAGAGGGGCGCCAGTGCCACCTCCTCCTGCACTATAATTGTACAATCGTCTATAGGACACAGGTACAATTAGAAGCAATGAATGGCGGGGTACGTTCCGTGCCCGGCCATTCAGCTCTTTTCTACAAGTGAAGCGGTACCTTTCATAGACGCTTCGTTCAACCCCAGGAGACCTGTGCAGAAGAGAGCAGGTCTCCATTACTGCCGGCCGGCGTGGGAGCGGGATTAAGGTGAGTTTGAATAGTTTGTTATTTTATTGTAATAAAAAAGTGTGGCATTATCTACAAGGGGGGCTTTATCTACAGGGGGGGCTTTATCTACAGGGGTGGCTTTATGTACAGGAGGGGCTTTATCTACAGGGGGGCTTTATCTACAGGGGGGCTTTATCTACGGGGGGGGCTCTATCTACAGGGGGGGCTATATACTGCGGTGGGCTATCTATGGAGAACCATATACAGGGGTGGGCTATATCTACAGGGGGCTATATACCGGGGTGGACTATCTATGGAGCACTATATACAGCGGTGGGCTATATCTACAGGGGGGCTATATACAGGGGTGGGCTATCTATGGAGCACTATATACAGGGGTGGGCTATATCTACAGGGGGCTATATACAGGGGTGGGCTATCTGTGGAGCACTATATACAAGGGTGGACTATATGTGGAGCACTATATACAGGGGTGGGTTATATCTACAGGGGGGCTATATACAGGGGTGGGCTATCTGTGGAGCACTATAGGGGGGAGCTATTTGTGGGACACTATATACAGGGATGGGCTATATGAGGGCACTATCTGCAGGGGGCTCTATGGGGGGCACTATCTACAGGGGGCTCTATGGCAGGCACTATCTACACAGGGCACAGTGTCTGTGGGACATGGTGTGTGGTGCTATTATAATTCGTGGTGCAGTGTATGGCGCTATTATATTTAGGGGTGTAGTGTGTGGTATAATGAGAACTTTATCTTTATTTATAGGTGTAGAAATGTTGGAAAAGTGAGAAGCTGAAGACATCTGAGCGGCAAACTGCAGAAATGGGCTGTGACCAGGAGAAGCCACCATAGAGGTCTGAACCGGATGGAGAAAAGGAACTAGAATCTGAGACGTCACCGGTGAGTTACTTAATGTAAATGTTTATTCTGCCTCTAATCAGTACTGTCGTCACTGTATGATCTGCAGCGAGATGATGGGTGGTATGATTATGATATGATTTATTTTTTGTGAAACAGCATCTCCCAGCATATCCTTATCATTGTTCGGGCCATGCTGGGAGCTGTAGTTTTACGCCGTACATACCTATACGGCAGGCGTTGCAGTAAATTGAGCTGTATTTGTGCTGGTGTTGTATTTATGTATTGAGCTTTGTTCTGGTGCTGTATATATGTACTGAGCTTTGTTCTGGTGTTGTGTATAGAACGATATTGCTTGTAAAATGTACAAATGTTTTTATGCTCGAGTTACATAAAAAGAAATGTAGAAAAGAAATGACACGTCATTGATTGGTAGAGAAAACAAACACGGCGAGGGGGAAGGAGATGCCGGGAAAGAGGTTGGGGGGGCGCCAAAATGAATCTTTGCCCTGGGTGCTGGAGAACCTAGCTACGCCTCTGCACAGCCCCTTGTATGTAGTGCCACACAGCCCCCTGTAGGTAACGCCACACTGTCCCCTGTTGGTTGTGCCACACAGCCCCCTTGTAGGCAGTGCCACACAGCCCCCTTGTAGGCAGTGCTTCACAGCCCCCTTGTAGGCAGTGCCACATAGCCCCCTTGTAGGTAATGCCACACAGCCCCCTTCTAGGTAGTGCCACACAGCCCCCTGCAGATAGTGCCACAAAGCCCCCTGTAGGTAGTGCAACACAGCACCCTGTAGGTAGTGCCACTCCACACAGCCCCCTTGTAGGCAGAGCCACACAGCCTCCTGGTGGGTAGTGCCACAGAGCCCCCTTGTAGGTAGTGCCACACCGCCCCCTTGTAGGTAGTGCCACACAGCCCACGGCCCACATGTAGATAGCACCCCCCTTCCTGTAGATAGCACCACTGTAGCTCCCTGAAGGAGCGGAATCCCCCTGTGGCTGGGGATTCCGCTCCTGGAGTGCTCCGCTTGCTGTTCAGTGACATCAGGGGCAATTCCTGAAGCGGAATCCCCGTCCACAGTGTTGTCGGAGCTGAGACCGGGGATTCCACTCCTGGAACCATCATCTCCCTGCTTCAGCTTTAGCTCCTCCGCTCATCGATGACTCCCCGGGCACAGCGCTACTTTAAGAGCTGTGCTTGGGGAAGCCCTTGACGTTACTCTCCATATATAGCAGTATGTTGTATGGGGGCAGCTTTGGGGGCATTAAGCTGTATGGAGGCAGCTATGGGGCATTATACTGTATGGGGCATCTGTCTGGGCATTATACTGTATAGGGACATTATACTATATGGGGCAGCTATGGTGGCATTATGCTGCATAGGACAGCTGTGGCGCATTATGCTGTATGGGGGAAATTGTTTGTACATTATACTGCATGGGGGCATCTGTGGAGATTATATTGTATGGGGGCATATGTGTTGGGGTTATACTGTATGGGTGCATCTATGGGGGCATTATACTGTATGGATGCATCTATGGGGCATTATACTGTATGGTGGCAGCTATGGGGGCATTATACTGTATGGTGGCAGCTAGAGGGCCTTATACTGTGTGGGGGCAGCTATTTGGCATTATAAGGTGTGGGAGGCACTATGGAAGCATGATACTGTGTTGACTGACCTGGGTGAGCATGGGTGGGATTGGGTGGGATTAGAGGCGTGGCTTAAATGAGAAGAAATGTTGTGCCGTGCAATACGCGCGCCGCATCAGTTGTTCCTCCTTGTGATACTTGAAAGTGGGAGGTATGGTCAATATATGAACAATGATGTCAGGATCCACAATGCTGGAGACTCTGGCCAGAGCATTGGTAGCAATCTGTCCAGGGACTCCAGCTCTGGGGAAGCCCCTGACGTCTTTGTGTATATATGAACAGTGATTTCATGAGCTTCACCAGGGCCAAAGTCTGTGGGCAGAACACTTCCGATGCTCTGCCCGGGGACTCCGGCATTGGGAAGACTCGGACATCACTGTCCATATAAAGACAGTGATGTCGGGAGCTCCCCGACGTACACATTTAACGTATACCGGTGACCGATGCCATACAGTGGAATCTGTTACCCATTGGCTCTAATGTCAAAAAAAACTCATACTGCGCGGTATATGGCTTTTTGCGGGAACCCTCACTGCGCTATTCTAGCCTTTATTTTTATTTTTTTAAGTATATCGACGTATACCAACCCGAGGGAGGCCAAAAGGACACTCTTTTGGTCTCCGTGGGGCTAATAAAACCCTATGGATACATTTATAGTGTATGTTGTGAAATTTCGGTAAACGTTGGGCACAAACGAGATGTGAAGAAAGCCTTAACGTCCCAATTTCCTGTCTTTCCCTTAGGATCATTGGCGTAGCTATAGGGGTCGCAGCGGTCACAATTGCGACCGGGCCCCGAAGCCAGGGGGGCCCACAGCCCCCCGCACCATATTAATAAAAAGTTACTATAGTAACTCGGGCCGCGGGCCCCTGTTACTATAGTAACAGACTGTACTTACCTTCCTGGTTCCGGATCGCAGCGGAGGTCCTGACGTCACAGCGCTATGCGCCGCGCACAACATCGAGAGGACAGAACTTCCGCCGCGGCAGAAGAGGAAGGTAAGATTAGTGACTGGTGGGGTCCGACTCCCGGGACCGGCCAATCAGCTGTTTTGAAGGGGCCGCAGCACTCGTACGAGAGCTGCTTCCTCTTCATTCCGGTCACACTGTGAATCGGTGTCGGCGATTCACAGTGTGAGCGAGTAAGTGAAATGAAGGGGAAGCAGCTCTCGTACGAGTGCTGCGGCCCCTTCAAAACACCTGATTGGCAGGTCCCGGGAGACGGACCCCGGACACATCAGCTATTGATGGCCTATCCTGAGGATAGGCCATCAATGTTTAGGGACTGCACAACCCCTTTAAGCCTACGATGTAGCAGGCTTAGAGGGCCCATGAGACAGGATCACAGATTGTGTGATCCTGTCTGCTGGGCCCTGTATCTAAGCCAATCACATGGTAGGCTTATATACATGGCCCATGTGTGATCCTGTCTGATGGGCCCTGTAGGCTTAGATACAGGGCCCCAGCACACAGTAATCTTATACTGTATAAGATTACTGTCTGCTGGACCCTGTATCTAAGTCTACCTTGCGGTAGGCTTAGATACAGGGTCCCACAGACAGTATCACACATGGGCCCTGTATCTAAGCCTAACATGTGTTACTAATCGTTTTTTTTTTGTGTGTTTTCTTACAGGTTCGGTCGTTGGACTACGTCGGATTCCAGGACTACTTCGATGACGGCTTTTTTTTTATTATCAATAAAATGGTTAATGAGGGTTGTGTGGGTTTTTTTTTATTTCAATAAAATATTTTTTCTATGTCTTTGTGTTTTTTTTTAAACTATATTACTACCGCCTTAGTAATGGCCGCCGGCTGATTGACAGCATCCATTGCTAAGGCGGGGCTTAGTGTTAGCCGCTGCAGAGGCTAACACTAACCCCCTTTATTACCCCGGTACCCACCGCCACCAGGGGTGCTGGGAAGAGCCGGGTACCATCCAGTACTTGACCATCTGTAGTGATGGTCGGCCACTGGGGTGGCCGCAGGCTGGTATTATCAGGAGGGGAAAGGCCAAAAACAGTGGCCCTTCCCACCCTGGTGATGCTAGGCTGCTGCTGCTTTATTGTATCTGGCTGGTTATGAAAAATGGGGGGGACCCCACGTCATTTAGAAAAAATAAAATAAAAAATAATTGGAAAGAACGATGTCGGGTCCCCCCCCCCCCCCAATTTTCATAACCAGCCAGATACAACACAGCAGCAGCAGGCAGCATTACCAGGGTGGTAGGTGCCACTGTTTTTGGCCTTCCCCAGCCTAATGCTACCAGCCTGCGGCCGCCCCGGTGTCCAAACATCACTACAGATGGTCGGGTACTGGTTCGTACCCGGCTCTTCCCAGTACTCCTGGTGGCGGTGGGTACCGGGGTAATAATGGGGGTTAGTGTAGCCTCTGCACTGGCTAACATTAAGCCCCGCCTTAGTAATGGAGGTTGTCAATCAGCCGGCGGCCATTACTAAGGCGGTGATAATAAAGTTTAAAAAGATACAAGCACATAGAAAAAATGTTTTATTGAAATAAAAAAACACAACCCTCATTAACCATTTTATTGAGAATAAAAAAACGCCGTCATTGAAGTCCTCGTATCCGAAGTCCAACAACCGAACCTGTAAAAAAACACAAACACACAAAAATAATCCGTAACACATAAAGAAGCAAAATTATTATTCTTACCTTTCCTGGGTCCAGCGCTGGAGCCGCAATGTCAGCAAGCTGAGTCCTGTATCTAATCCGATCATGTGTGATACTGTCTGCTGGGCCCTATATCTAATCCAATCATGTGTGATACTGTCTGCTGAGCCACTGTATCTAATCCTATCATGTGTGATACTGCCTTTTGAGCCACTGTATCTAATCCTATCATGTGTGATACTGTCTGCTGAGCCACTGTATCTAATCCTATGATGTGTCATACTGTCTGCTGAGCCACTGTTTCTAATCCTATCATGTGTGATACTGTCTCCTGAGCCACTGTATCTAATCCTATCATGTGTGATACTGTCTGCTGAGCCACTGTATCTAATCCTATCATGTGTGATACTGTCTGCTGGGCCCTATCTCTAATCCTATCATGTGTGATACTGTCTGCTGAGCTGTGTATCTAATCCTATCATGTGTGATACTGTCTGCTGGGCCACTGTATCTAATCCTATCATGTGTGATACTGTCTGCTGAGCCACTGTATCTAATCCTATCATGTGTGATACTGTCTGCTGGGCCACTGCATCTAATCCTATCATGTGCGATACTGTCTGCTCAGCCACTGTATCTAATCCTATCATGTGTGATACTGTCTGGTGAGCCAATGTATCTAATCCTATCATGTGTGATACTGTCTGGTGAGCCAATGTATCTAATCCTATCCATAGTTTATAGGGTTGTAGTGCTATAGATATGCTATGCTGTCTCATATACACATTTTTTTTTGGGGCGGACACATATGTATTGGGGCTATTTCCCCTGACATTTTAAGACCTTAGTGATGCCCCTGGCTGCTAGTGCTGCATTGTTGGGTCATGCAGCTGAAAGCTGCGGGACGTCGGCAATGAGAAGTTTGCGGGGGCCCAATAAGAACTTTTGCATCGGGGCCCATGAGCCTTTAGCTACGCCCCTGCTTAGGATAGTGGAGATTTGTACATTTTTTGGTACATATATTTTTTGTTTGATTTTCCTAGAACTATATAAACTCAGACTTGCTGCTCCCGCTTGCCTCGGTGCAATGTATAAATTAATGCCAGCAATATCCGATTGAGGTATTTCCTAGATTCTGCATAAACCCTATGTAGGTCCCTTTTCTGTAGCAAAAGACCTTAAGAAAAGCAGCCCAAGAGAAAAACAAAGTCCCTGTTAATTCTGAGCGACTAGCGTTGGCCAGGGAATTACGTTTCCTTTGCTTTGGTTTGATGTGTCTTTTCCTTGCTCCAGCCTGAGTATAAAGAGCCTTCTGATGCGGCGCTGCTCCATGCAGCTGAATAAACTGAATGATATGCGGAGGACGGCCGTAATACACAGAGCTCATTCTATTACAGCTTCTGTGGCTTGAACACATCCCAAACAAATACATTTCTAATATTCCTGCTATTCCGACGTACGCTCCTAATCCCGTATACGATTCCATTTACTTTAAGAATACACAACTAATTTGAGGCTCAGTCCGTAACTTTTTTACAGTAAAGAGCTATTCCAGGAGCCTCAGAAAGTGTAACCATGGAATAAGCATGATGATAATCAAAAACAGCTTATTGTTGAAACTACTTGTTACCTGTGCTATTCTATACTCTGCAGCAATTTGTCCATCCTGAACCTCCTGGTTCATGAATAGAATGCCAATGGTGCAGTGAAGACTGACACTGGACGGCAGTAGGAGAGAAGCAAGAGAGGTTATGTAACTCAGTATACAGTAGCAATGCATGTTTACACTGTTCACCACTGCCGGCTGGGGCTAAAAAGCAGTCCTGGCACACATTTACTACCGCCCCCCACATTGCGGAAAAATTGCGGTGCAATGCGGATTTATGTGTGTTACTTGGTCACGGCCTTTTTTAAAATATGTAATACACAGCATCTACACAAGAAGGAAAATAAAAGTGGAACAGAGAAACACCTACACAGTGAGGGACTGAATAAACAATACAATAAATAATATAAACAATAATGCCGCAATATAGTGACTATATACTGTCCCTATAGTGCCTCCCCACACAGTATAATGACCCTACAGTGCCCCACACAATATAATGTCAACTTAGTGGTCCCCACACAGTATAATGCCCCCAAAGTGGCCCATTCACAGTATAATGCCCCCATAGATTCCACCACAGTATAATGCCCCTATAGCTCCCCCTGCACAGTATAATGCCTCCTTAGTGGCCCCCACACAGTCGTAATGCCCCCATAGTGGCTCCTACAGAGTATAATGCCCCTATAGCTGCCCCCACACAGTATAATGCCACCATATCTGCCCCACACACACAGTATAATGTCCCTATAGAGACCACCACACAGTAAAATGCTCCCGTAGCTGCCCCACACACAGTATAATGCCCATTAGTGGCCCCACACAGTCAGGGCCGCCATCAGGGGGGTACTGGGGGTACTGCAGTGAGGGGCCCGGGCATAAATTTTAAAAAAAAGGGGCCCGCACTCTGCCGCTGGAATTAATAGACTCACGGCAGTGTGGCTCTTACGATTTCATTTCAGTGAAAGGAACAGGTCCCATCACGAAGCAGGGGCCCATTCCTTACATCAGAATAAAAGCGTAAGGGCCCGCTGGAGAGTGAGATGTGCCCGCCCCTCCTCCTCCACAACAGCGTGACAGCGTGTGGGGTGGAGACATCACAGCAGCGGGAGTTATGAGCTCAGCCTCGGAGGATACGTCCAGCAGCAGCAGCAGTCGTCGTCTTCAGTGAGTACGAAGTTATGTCTGTGTCCGGCTGCTGCTGCCCGGAGCCTCCTGAAAAAATCTCCTCCTGCCCCCATAGAAAGTAAATATCTTACCCACGTCTGTATTATGTTAACACCGCAGCATAGGATTGTATCAGCTCTACGGCTCTTATCTCCCGTCCTGTGTAACATGTGACAATAAACCTGTCTTCTCCCTCTGTTTACACAGGACAGGAGATAAGAGCCGTCCTGGAGCTGATAGTGATACAATCCTATGCTGCAGTGTGAACTAATACAGACGTGGGGAAGATTTTTGCTTTCTATGGGGATGGGGTAGATGATAATGGGGGCAGGGAGATGATAATGGGGCAGGGAGATGATAATGGGGCAGGGAGATGATAATGGGGGCAGGGAGATGATAATGGGGGCAGGGAGATGATAATGGGGGCAGGGAGATGATAATGGGGGCAGGGAGATGATAATGGGGCAGGGAGAAGATAATGGGACAGGGAGATGATAATGGGGGCAGGGAGATGATAATGGGGGCAGGGAGATGATAATGGGGCAGGGAGATGATAATGGGGGCAGGGAGATGATAATGGGGGCAGGGAGATGATAATGGGGGCAGGGAGATGATAATGGGGGCAGGGAGATGATAATGGGGGCAGGGAGATGGCATTGGGTAGGGAGGGAAATGATGCTAGAGTGGGAAGGAGATAATAATGGAGGGACGATGGCACTTGAGTAGGGTTGCACGATGCATCAAAACTTCGATACTGTTTCGATACCGTGCACCCCCAAACGGTTCGATACCGTTATTTCATGTATTTCGATACTAAGCTGTGCGGCCGCACAGCTCAATATTGTAATACATGAATGTATAAGAGCGGAGCTGCGGCTGTGTAATAGCCACGGCCCTGCTCCGGATTCCTGACATGTGCGCGCCGCCAGGATTATGTGATGCAGCCAGCGCTGCACTAATGAGCGGCGGCACTGAAAACAGAACATGGCGGGCGCACTACAAAACACCCCCATGTTCTGTCTTCAGTGCCTGAACCGCCACTCATTAGTGCAGCGCCGCCCGCATCACCTCGTGCTGACCGCGGGCGGGGCAATGGTTGTATTACACAGCCGCAGTCCCACTCTATAAAGGCAGAGATCAAAGAAACCTCTCATCTCCGCCGCTATTCCCCTGAATGCTGCGATCAAAGCTGACTGCAGCATTCAGTGGAAAATAAGAAGGGGGGATGCCCCTGGATCACGTCACAGGAATCCCTGTGACGCGATTGAGGGACATACCATATATGGGCAGACAGCCCAAGGTCCAATGAAGGACCCCAGGGCTGTCTTACCATATTTCCTGTTAGGACATACTCAGGTCTGTCCTAACAACTGCCTGTGTACTATCCGTATATAGATATATACCAGTACATTAAAGTTTAAAAAATAAAGTAAAAACATAAAGTAATGTTAAATAAAAAAAAAATACACATACACCTTTTTTACAAAACACATTAAAATAAGTCTCAATACATAAAATATACGCATTCGGTATTGGCGCGGCCGTAATAACCTGCACAACAATTTTTTTGGGTCATTTATGTGTACGCTCTAAAAAATAAAATAAAAACTTCTTTCACTTAATAATGAGGGGCACGAGGTGTGATGAATTTAACCTCCATGTGCCTCACATTAATAGTAATTAACCCCATCATGTACCTTACACATTAACCCATTATAATTGAGGAACATGATGGGGTTAATTACTATTAATGTGAGGCACATGGAGGTTAAATTTACCATCACACCTCACAAGTCACATAAGAAATGGAAGAACTGTTTTTTTTTTTTATTACTGTTGGCAAAGTATCGCTTTGTTATCGAAATCGCAATACTACACAAAGCATCGGTACCGAAGTCCATATTCTGGTATCGTGACATCCCTCCACCGGAGGAGGCATTATACAATGGGGGGGGGGGGGGTAATAATTGGGTGAAAAGTGATGCATACATGGGGAGGGGTAGAGGAAGGAGAGAGTATACCTGGGTAGGGGGAGAAAGCTTATGCCGGATGCATAGTTAGCAACAGTCCTGAATTTGCAGGGACTGTCCTGAATCTACAGAGGCAGTCCCGGCAAATTACTGTCCCAGACGTGTCTCAGCCACTGCCATATTCAATTGTATCTGCGTCCACAGGATGCAGATACAATTGAATACTATGGCAGAGCAGGAAAGTATCTGGCCGGGGATTCCTCTCCTAGAGGTAGCCCCTGAGGTCACTGTCCATATATGGACAGTGAGGTCAGGGTCTCCTCCTGGACTGGAATCCCCTGTAGAGAGTGCCACACACTCCCCTGTAGTTAGCGCCGAACATACCCCCTGTAGATAGCGCCACACACACACTCCCCTGTAGATAGTGCCACACACTGCCCCATGTAGATAGCACCACACAATCCCATGTAGATAGCGCCACACCCACCCTGTAGATAGCGCCACACACCCCCTGTAGATAGCGCCACACACAGCCCCCTGTAGATAGCGCTACACACAGCCCCCTGTAGATAGCGCCACACACAGCCCTGTACATAGCGCCACACACACCCGCCTGTTCATAGCGCCACACACACCCCAGTACATGGTGCCACACCCCCCCCTGTAGATAGTGCCACACACCTCCCCTGTAGATAGTGCCACACACCTCCCCTGTAGATAGCGCCACACACAGCCCCCTGTAGATAGCGCCACACACACCCCCCTGTAGATAGCGCCACACACACCCCCTGTAGATAGCTCCACACACAGCCCCCTGTAGATAGCGCCACACACAGCCCCCTGTAGATAGCGCCACACACACCCCCCTGTAGATAGCGCCACACACACCCCCTGTAGATAGTGCCACACACCCCCCCTGTAGATAGTGCACACACACCCCCCTGTAGATAGTGCCACACACACCCCCCGGTAGATAGTGCCACACACACCCCCCTGTAGATAGTGCCACACACACCCCCCTGTAGATAGTGCCACACACACCCCCCTGTAGATAGTGCCACACACACCCCCCTGTAGATAGTGCCACACACACCCCCCTGTAGATAGTGCCACACACCCCCCTTGTAGATAGTGCCACACCCCCCCCCCCCTGTAGATAGTGCCACACACACCCCCCTGTAGATAGTGCCACACACCCCCCCCCTGTAAATAGCTCCACACACTGCCCCCTGTAGATAGCGCCACACACACTCCCCTGTAGATAAAAGTCTAAATGCTAAACTCTGGCCACAGGTAGGGGTCTGGTGGAAAGGTGTCTGAATTACCTAACAGGTCTGGTCTAGGATCTGAATTTTTTTCTGGTTTGGTGTCTGAATTAATTTTGTTGTGTGGTTTTTACACAGATAACGTGTGTGCAGCGTGTGAAGAGAATGCAAAAGCATCATCCAGGCATGCCCGTGGCGGTGGGAGATCTTAGGGACTACATTTTGGTGAGTGACTCTGCTGTGTATAGGGCTTCAGTGCAATGATTTTTGTTTATATTGCCCTCCTACACCCTGACAGATTCTATACGCACGCACGCACACGCACACTTTCCCTTTTTGCCCCCCACAGAGCCGCTGTCTCTTGTCTCTTCCCTGTCACTCCACAGAGCCCCTTGTGAGGTTGCGTCTCCCCACTGGCTACCACTGCTACCTTCAGTTCTCCCAGCCCTGGCACTTAGTCTCTCCCCTTTGCCCTCCGACACCCACCTCCTGTCTCTGCCCTGCTCCTCCAAAGAGTTTTCTTTTTACTGTGCCCTACCTCCCGCCCCTTTACATTTCACCCAACGAGGGGGGCGGGGGCCCAGACTCATTGGCAGTATGGGGCCCAGAAATTCCTGATGGCAGCCCTGCACACAGTATTATGCCCCTATAGCTGCCCCCACACAGAATAATGCCCCCATAGCTGCCCTGACACTGTATAGTGCCCCTTTAGCTGCCCTCACAGTAAAATGCCCCGTAGCTGCCCCAAAAACAGTATTATGCTCCCTTAGGCTGGGTTCACACGACCTATTTTCAGACGTAAACGAGGCGTATTATGCCTCGTTTTACGTCTGAAAATAGGGCTGCAATACGTCGGCAAACATCTACCCATTCATTTGAATGGGTTTGCCGACGTACTGTGCGGACAACCTGTCATTTACGCGTCGTCGTTTGACAGCTGTCAAATAACGACACGTAAATGGACTGCCTCGGCAAAGAAGTGCAGGGCACTTCTTTGCCACGTAATTTGAGCTGTTCTTCATTGAACTCAATGAAGCACAGCTCAAGATTTACGAGCGTCTCAGAGCGTCTCAGACGCCTCGTAAATTACGAGGAGGAGCATTTACGTGTGAAACGAGGCAGCTGTAAACAGTCTGTCTTTTCACACGT